>NC_090727.1:165063891-165081391 GCF_036898095.1 Palaemon carinicauda | reverse complement strand
AATTAATGAAAAATAGTGTGATATTAAGAACATATGTCAGTTAGTTTTGAGTGAAAGTTTTGGGAAATGCAGTTACAAGGATACAAGTACAGTATGTATGTATGTATGTATATATATATATATATATATATATATATATATATATATATATATATATATATATATATATATATATATATATATATATATATGTGTGTGTGTGTGTGTGTGTGTGTGTGTGTATGTATATATATGTATATATATACTGTATAAATGTATATGTATGTATGTATATATATTGAATATATATGTATGTATGTATATACGACATACATACACACACAATATATATATATATATATATATATATATATATATATATATATATATATATATATATATATATATATATATATATATATATATATATATATATATATATCAGCATCAGCCATCACTGTTCCAATGCAGAACAAAGACCTCACACATGCCCTTCCATTTGCATCTGTTTAAGGACTTTCTATGCCCTGCACATGGACATTTTTTACTTACATGGTGTTACAATATCCTACTTATTTTGCTGTCGTGTCTTTGGTGCTCTTTTTCTGTCTCTTGGTGTTATTCCCATCATATTCTTTCCCTAGCTCTTTGAGTTGTAGCTAGCTTGTGTTCTAAAGCTTTAGTAAGGGGCCAAGTTTCAGATGCAGTTGATACTAGGACCAACTAATTAAATACTTTTCCTTTTAGAGAAAGTGGCATTTTACATTTCATTATCTCATTTTGTTTACCAAATGCTCTCCATCCCATGTTTATCATTCTTTTAATTTGGTTTCGCATCCAGGGGAAGTAGGCTACCTAGTCTGTCCAAAGTACGTATATTTATTAACAATCTCTAGAGGTTACTCCATAACCTTATTTGTTGTCGCTGCAGTTTCATTGAACACAATCTTGGTTTTATTCATTTTCATTTTCACTCCTACTTTTCTGATTTCTCTATTCAAATATTCTATAGAAATAATGAAACCCCCCTGCTGGTACCAGAAGTAATAGTAAGAGAAGTGAAGAAAGAATTAAAAGACATTGAAAGATGCAAAGCAGCAAGAGCTGGCCTAAAAATTGATTTAATAATACAGTAGATGAAGGAGATTTTATACAGAAAACTCTCGGAACTTGACACAAAATGTCTGCAAGACTGCTCTGTATCTGTAGCTTGGAAAAATTTTATCATTATACAAATTCATAAAAAAGAAGACTCAAATAACCTGGAAAATTACCGCACTCTAAGTTTAAACTCTGTATTATATAAGATATTTACAGAGATCACATTAGGTTGAATGAAAAGACAGCTAGACTTTAATCAACCAAGAGACCAGGCACACTTTTAGAAGTGGGTATTCAGCAATTTACCTCAAAGGTTTTAAGGTTTAAAGGCAGCTCATTACTGGCCGAGACAAGGGACAGTGACATTGCACTAGCAAGCAGGACAATACCCTCGATACTGACCATATGTACATATGGTAAGTGACCAAGCCCCCTCTTTACCCAAGCTTGGACCAGACAATGGCTGCTGATGACTCAACAGGTTGACCTACAGGCCCTCCCACCCCCTATTCTTAGCCCATAAGGTTGGTGAGGTTGTAGACACTAAAGGAACTAATGAGTTTGAGTGAGACTCAAACCTGAGTCTGGTTATCACCAGACAGAGACATTACCAATAGGCCACAACAACCTTATCCATGTAATTAAATGTTGATTAATGTAAATTGGATGCAGTCACAAAGAACAGTGCGTTTCCATTGCCCTCGATTAAAGAGTTACTCGTACAGGTATAGGATCGTAAATATTTTACAATTCATCGATAAAAAATCTTAATACTATCAAATACACATCCAGGAAAAGACTAAAAGCAAAATGGCATGCTATCCATTGATAATTTATTTTATTATTTTTTCCCTTTTGGTTTGAAAAAAAGCTCTCAATAATTTTTAGAGTAATGGTGACAGTCTTATCTCCCTTTATCGATCATAATGTTCTTGCTTATCTGGAGGACATTATTATAGCCCGTATAACGGCAGAAGAACATAATCGAAAAATTTGTAAAGTTTCCGCAGCATTGCACCACAAGGATACGAAAATTAACCTAGTGAAATGTCGGGTTTTCCGAAGGCAGGTCGAATTTTTCGATTACATAAAAACCCCAGAAGATATTTGACCTTGCTCCCTTAAAGTAGATACAATTCAAGAGTTACCTAGGCTGAGTGCTCATGAAGAAGGGCCTTGGTTTCTTGGATTTGAAGGATATTACCGTAAATTTATTCTGAATTTTGGAGAAATATCTGGACCCTTATATGTTGTTAAGAAGCAAAACGTAACAAATTTGAGATTTAAAGAAGAAAGGGACTTCAGTCAATTGAAAGTTGCCTTAACTAACGATGGGTTACTCTCGTATCCTATGCTTGATCGTCCAAGTTTTGGTGATAACAGATGCGAGTAGAGTAGCTATCAGTGGCGTGGTTTCTCTACGAGACGATGAGGGTTGGGAGAAATCTGTTTGTTTTGCTTCTGGGGAGTTGAAAGATGCAGAGAAGAATTATGGTACCTTCGATTGAGAGTCATTGGCTAATTTTTGTGTTCTGGAGAGGTATCAGTTCTTTTTATTAGGTCAAATTACATACATAATCGGCCTGTACTTGATTTATTTTACAAAAAGAAGTTTGACTTCGAGACGAGCATAAGCTGGGTAGTTAAGCCAAGCATAATCTAAGCCGGGCAGTTAATCCACGTAATAATAAAACCGGGCAGTAAAGCCAAGTAATCTTTAAGCAAGGCAGTTAAGCCAAGCAATCTTTATGCCGGGCATTTAAACCAAGCACCATTTAAGTCGGGCAGCTGAGCCAAGGAATCTTTGAGCCAGGCACTTAAGCCAAGAATTATTTAAACCGGGCAGTTACGACAAGCACTATTTAAGATTGGCAGTTAAACCAAGCAATCTTTAAGCTGGGCAGTTAAGCCAAACACCATTTATGCCAAGAAGTTAAGCCAAGCAATCTTCATGCCGGGCAGTTAAGCCAAGCAATCTTCATGCCGGGCAGTTAAGCCAAGCAATCTTCATGCCGGGCAGTTAAGCCAAGCAATCTTCATGCCGGGCAGTTAAGCCAAGCAATCTTCATGCCGGGCAGTTAAGCCAAGCAATCTTCATGCCGGGCAGTTAAGCCAAGCAATCTTCATGCCGGGCAGTTAAGCCAAGCAATCTTCATGCCGGGCAGTTAAGCCAAGCAATCTTCATGCCGGGCACTTAAGCCAAGCAATCTTCATGCCGGGCAGTTAAGCCAAGCAATCTTCATGCCGGGCACTTAAGCCAAGCAATCTTCATGCCGGGCAGTTAAGCCAAGCAATCTTCATGCCGGGCAGTTAAGCCAAGCAATCTTCATGCCGGGCAGTTAAGCCAAGCAATCTTCATGCCGGGCAGTTAAGCCAAGCAATCTTCATGCCGGGCAGTTAAGCCAAGCAATCTTCATGCCGGGCACTTAAGCCAAGCAATCTTCATGCCGGGCAGTTAAGCCAAGCAATCTTCATGCCGGGCACTTAAGCCAAGCAATCTTCATGCCGGGCAGTTAAGCCAAGCAATCTTCATGCCGGGCAGTTAAGCCAAGCAATCTTCATGCCGGGCACTTAAGCCAAGCAATCTTCATGCCGGGCACTTAAGCCAAGCAATCTTCATGCCGGGCAGTTAAGCCAAGCAATCTTCATGCCGGGCACTTAAGCCAAGCAATCTTCATGCCGGGCACTTAAGCCAAGCAATCTTCATGCCGGGCACTTAAGCCAAGCAATCTTCATGCCGGGCACTTAAGCCAAGCAATCTTCATGCCGGGCACTTAAGCCAAGCAATCTTCATGCCGGGCAGTTAAGCCAAGCAATCTTCATGCCGGGCAGTTAAGCCAAGCAATCTTCATGCCGGGCAGTTAAGCCAAGCAATCTTCAAGCCGGGCGCTTACGCCAAGCAATCTTCAAGCCGGGCGCTTACGCCAAGCAATCTTCAAGCCGGGCGCTTACGCCAAGCAATCTTCAAGCCGGGCTGTTAAGCCAAGCAATCTGTAAGCCGAGCAGTAAAGCAAAGCAAACTTCAAGCCTGGCAGCACCATTTAAGCCAGGCAGTTAAGGTGAGCAATCTTTAGTCTGGCACCCAGGCCAAGCATTCTTCAAGCCGGGCAGTTAAGCCAAGCATTCTTCAAGCCGGGCTGTTAAGCCAAGCAATCTGTAAGCCGAGCAGTAAAGCGAAGCAAACTTCAAGCCCGGCAGCACCATTTAAGCCAGGCAGTTAAGCAGAGCAATCTTAAGTCTGGCACCCAAGCCAAGCATTCTTCAAGCCGGGCAGTTAAACCAAGCATTCTTCAAGCCGGGCAGTTAAGCCAAGCATTCTTCAAGCCGGGCAGTTAAGCCAAGCATTCTTCAAACCGAGCAGTTGAGCCAAACAATCTGTAAGCCGAGCAGTAAAGCCAAGCACCATATAAGCCGGTCAGTTAAGCCAAGCACCATATAAGCCGGTCAGTTAGGCCAAGCACCATATAAGCCGGGAGTTTAAGCCAAGCACCATATAAGCCGGGAGTTTAAGCCAAGCACCATATAAGCCGGGAGTTTAAGCCAAGCACCATATAAGCCGGGAGTTTAAGCCAAGCACCATATAAGCCTGGAGGTTAAGTCAAGCACCATATAAGCTGGGCAGTTAAGCCAAACAATTTTCAAGATGGACAGTTAGGCCAAGTATCATTTAAGCTGGGCAGTTAAGCAGAGCAATCTTCAAGGCTGGCCTGTTAAGCCAAGCAGATAAGCCAAACTTTATCTAAGCTGGGCAGTTAAGCCAAGTAATCTTTAAGCCCAGCAGTTAAGCCAAGCATACTTTTAGCCAGGCAGTTAAACCAAGCAATCTTCAAGCTGGGCAGTTAAGCCAAGCAGTCTTTTAAGTCAGGCAGTTGAACCAAGTATCATTTGAGCTAAGTAATCTTTAAGCCAGGCAGTTAAGCCAGACACCATTCAAGCTGGGCAGTTAAGCCAAGCACCATTTTAAGCTAGGCAGTTAAGCCAGGCACTATTTAGGCCAAGCAGTTAAGCCAGGTACTATTTAGGCCGAGCAGTTAAGCCAAGAATCTATCAAGCCTCTCAGATAAACGAAGCAATCTTTCAGTCGGGCAGTTAAACCAGGCACCATTTAAGCCGGGCAGTTAAGCTAAGAATCCACCAAGCCACTCAGTTAAGCCAACCATCATTGATGCTGGGCAGTTAATCCAAGCATCATTTAAGGAGGACAGTTAAGCCAAGCATCATTTTAGCCGGGCAGTTAAGCCAAGCATCATTTTAGCCGGGCAGTTAAGCCAAGCATCATTTTAGCTGGGCAGTTAAGCCAAGCATCATTTTAGCCGGGCAGTTAAGCCAAGCATCATTTTAGCCGGGCAGTTAAGCCAAGCATCATTTTAGCCGGGCGGTTAAGCCAAGCAATCATTTAAGCCGGGCGGTTAAGCCAAGCAATCATTTAAGCCGGGCGGTTAAGCCAAGCAATCATTTAAGCCGGGCGGTTAAGCCAAGCAATCATTTAAGCCGGGCGGTTAAGCCAAGCAATCATTTAAGCCGGGCGGTTAAGCCAAGCAATCATTTAAGCCGGGCGGTTAAGCCAAGCAATCATTTAAGCCGGGCGGTTAAGCCAAGCAATCATTTAAGCCGGGCGGTTAAGCCAAGCAATCATTTAAGCCGGGCGGTTAAGCCAAGCAATCATTTAAGCCGGGCGGTTAAGCCAAGCAATCATTTAAGCCGGGCGGTTAAGCCAAGCAATCATTTAAGCCGGGCGGTTAAGCCAAGCAATCATTTAAGCCGGGCGGTTAAGCCAAGCAATCATTTAAGCCGGGCGGTTAAGCCAAGCAATCATTTAAGCCGGGCGGTTAAGCCAAGCAATCATTTAAGCCGGGCGGTTAAGCCAAGCAATCATTTAAGCCGGGCGGTTAAGCCAAGCAATCATTTAAGCCGGACGGGGCGGTTAAGCATAGTGATCATTTAAGCCGGGCTGGGAGGTTAAGCCAAGCAATCTTTTAAGCCTTGCCAGGTGGTTAAGCCAAGCAATCATTAAAGCTGGGCCGGCCGGCTGAGCCAAGCAATGATTTAAGCATGGCGGTTAAGCCAAGCAATCATTTCAGCCAGGCGGTTAAGCCAAGCAATCATTTCAGCCAGGCGGTTAAGCCAAGCAATCATTTCAGCCAGGCGGTTAAGCCAAGCAATCATTTCAGCCAGGCGGTTAAGCCAAGCAATCATTTCAGCCAGGCAGTTAAGCCAAGCAATCATTTCAACCAGGCGGTTAAGCCAAGCAATCATTTCAGCCGGGCGGTTAAGCCAAGCAATCATTTCAGCCGGGCGGTTAAGCCAAGCAATCATTTCAGTCGGGCGGTTAAGCCAAGCACCAAGCAATCATTTCAGTCGGGTGGTTAAGCCAAGCACCAAGCAATCATTTCAGCCGGGCGGTTAAGCCAAGCAATCATTTCAGCCGGGCGGTTAAGCTAAGCTCTGATTTCAGCCGGGCGGTTAAGCCAAGCAATCATTTCAGCCGGGCGGTTAAGCTAAGCAATGATATTAGCCAGGCGGTTAAGCCAAGCGATCATTTTAGTCAGGTGGTTAAGCCAAGCAATCATTTTAGCCGGGCGGTTAAGCCAAGCGATCATTTTAGTCAGGCGGTTAAGCCAAGCGATCATTTTAGTCAGGCGGTTAAGCCAAGCAATCATTTTAGCCGGGCGGTTAAACCAAGCAATCATTTTAGCCGGGCGGTTAAACCAAGCAATCATTTTAGCCGGGCGGTTAAACCAAGCAATCATTTTAGCCGGGCGGTTAAACCAAGCAATCATTTTAGCCGGGCGGTTAAACCAAGCAATCATTTTAGCCGGGCGGTTAAACCAAGCAATCATTTTAGCCGGGCGGTTAAACCAAGCAATCATTTCAGCCGGGCGGTTAAACCAAGCAATCATTTCAGCCAGGCGGTTAAGCCAAGCAATCATTTCAGCCAGGCGGTTAAGCCAAGCAATCATTTCAGCCAGGCGGTTAAGCCAAGCAATCATTTCAACCAGGCGGTTAAGCCAAGCAATCATTTCAGCCGGGCGGTTAAGCCAAGCAATCATTTCAGCCGGGCGGTTAAGCCAAGCAATCATTTCAGTCGGGCGGTTAAGCCAAGCACCAAGCAATCATTTCAGTCGGGCGGTTAAGCCAAGCACCAAGCAATCATTTCAGTCGGGCGGTTAAGCCAAGCACCAAGCAATCATTTCAGCCGGGCGGTTAAGCCAAGCAATCATTTCAGCCGGGCGGTTAAGTCAAGCAATCATTTAAGCCTGGCCGGGCGGTTAAGCTAAGCAATCATTTTAGCCGGGCCGAGCGGTTAAGCCAAGCAATCATTTAAGCCGGTCCAGGCGGTTAAGCCAAGCAATCATTTAAGGCGGGCCTGGCGGTTAAGCCAAGCAATCATTTAAGGCGGGCCTGGCGGTTAAGCCAAGCAATCATTTAAGGCGGGCCTGGCGGTTAAGCCAAGCAATCATTTAAGGCGGGCCTGGCGGTTAAGCCAAGCAATCATTTAAGGCGGGCCTGGCGGTTAAGCCAAGCAATCATTTAAGGCGGGCCTGGCGGTTAAGCCAAGCAATCATTTAAGGCGGGCCTGGCGGTTAAGCCAAGCAATCATTTCAGCCGGGCAATTAAGCCAAGCAATCATTTCAGCCGGGCGGTTAAGCCAAGCAATCATTTAAGCCGGGCGGTTAAGCCAAGCAATCATTTAAGCCGGGCGGTTAAGTCAAGCAATCATTTAAGCCGGGCGGTTAAGCCAAGCAATCATTTAAGCCGTGCGGTTAAGCCAAGCAATAATTTAAACCGGGCGGTTAAGCCAAGCAATCATTTAAGCCCGGCCGGGCGGTTAAGCCAAGCTATCATTTAAGCCGGGCGGGGCGGTTTGCATAGTGATCATTTAAGCCGAGCTGGGAGGTTAAGCCAAGCAATCTTTTAAGCCGGGCCAGGTGGTTAAGCCAAGCAATCATTAAAGCATGGCCGGCCGGCTAAGCCAAGCAATCATTAAAGCATGGCCGGCCGGCTAAGCCAAGCAATGATTTAAGCATGGCGATTAAGCCAAGCAATCCTTTAAGCCGGGCGGTTAAGCCAAGCAATCGTTTAAGCCGGGCGGTTAAGCCAAGCAATCCTTAAAGTCGGTCGGTTTAGCCAAGAAATCCTTTAAGCCGGGTGGTTAAGCCAAGCAATCCTTCAAGCCCGGCGGTTAAGCCAAGCAATCCTTCAAGCCGGGCGGTTATGCCAAGCAATCCTTTAAGCCGGGCGGTTAAGCCAAGCAATCATTTCAGCCGGGCGGTTAAGCTAAGCAATGATATTAGCCAGGCGGTTAAGCCAAGCGATCATTTTAGTCAGGTGGTTAAGCCAAGCAATCATTTTAGCCGGGCGGTTAAGCCAAGCGATCATTTTAGTCAGGCGGTTAAGCCAAGCGATCATTTTAGTCAGGCGGTTAAGCCAAGCAATCATTTTAGCCGGGCGGTTAAACCAAGCAATCATTTTAGCCGGGCGGTTAAACCAAGCAATCATTTTAGCCGGGCGGTTAAACCAAGCAATCATTTTAGCCGGGCGGTTAAACCAAGCAATCATTTTAGCCGGGCGGTTAAACCAAGCAATCATTTCAGCCAGGCGGTTAAGCCAAGCAATCATTTCAGCCAGGCGGTTAAGCCAAGCAATCATTTCAGCCAGGCGGTTAAGCCAAGCAATCATTTCAACCAGGCGGTTAAGCCAAGCAATCATTTCAGCCGGGCGGTTAAGCCAAGCAATCATTTCAGCCGGGCGGTTAAGCCAAGCAATCATTTCAGTCGGGCGGTTAAGCCAAGCACCAAGCAATCATTTCAGTCGGGTGGTTAAGCCAAGCACCAAGCAATCATTTCAGCCGGGCGGTTAAGCCAAGCAATCATTTCAGCCGGGCGGTTAAGCCAAGCAATCATTTAAGCCTGGCCGGGCGGTTAAGCCAAGCAATCATTTTAGCCGGGCCGGCGGTTAAGCCAAGCAATCATTTAAGCCGGTCCAGGCGGTTAAGCCAAGCAATCATTTAAGGCGGGCCTGGCGGTTAAGCCAAGCAATCATTTAAGGCGGGCCTGGCGGTTAAGCCAAGCAATCATTTAAGGCGGGCCTGGCGGTTAAGCCAAGCAATCATTTAAGGCGGGCCTGGCGGTTAAGCCAAGCAATCATTTAAGGCGGGCCTGGCGGTTAAGCCAAGCAATCATTTAAGGCGGGCCTGGCGGTTAAGCCAAGCAATCATTTAAGGCGGGCCTGGCGGTTAAGCCAAGCAATCATTTCAGCCGGGCAATTAAGCCAAGCAATCATTTCAGCCGGGCGGTTAAGCCAAGCAATCATTTAAGCCGGGCGGTTAAGCCAAGCAATCATTTAAGCCGGGCGGTTAAGTCAAGCAATCATTTAAGCCGGGCGGTTAAGCCAAGCAATCATTTAAGCCGTGCGGTTAAGCCAAGCAATAATTTAAACCGGGCGGTTAAGCCAAGCAATCATTTAAGCCCGGCCGGGCGGTTAAGCCAAGCTATCATTTAAGCCGGGCGGGGCGGTTTGCATAGTGATCATTTAAGCCGAGCTGGGAGGTTAAGCCAAGCAATCTTTTAAGCCGGGCCAGGTGGTTAAGCCAAGCAATCATTAAAGCATGGCCGGCCGGCTAAGCCAAGCAATCATTAAAGCATGGCCGGCCGGCTAAGCCAAGCAATGATTTAAGCATGGCGATTAAGCCAAGCAATCCTTTAAGCCGGGCGGTTAAGCCAAGCAATCGTTTAAGCCGGGCGGTTAAGCCAAGCAATCCTTAAAGTCGGTCGGTTTAGCCAAGAAATCCTTTAAGCCGGGTGGTTAAGCCAAGCAATCCTTCAAGCCCGGCGGTTAAGCCAAGCAATCCTTCAAGCCGGGCGGTTAAGCCAAGCAATCCTTTAAGCCGGGCGGTTAAGCCAAGCAATCATTTCAGCCGGGCGGTTAAGCCAAGCAATCATTTCAGCCGGGCGGTTAAGCCAAGCAATCATTTCAGCCGGGCGGTTAAGCCAAGCAATCATTTCAGCCGGGCGGTTAAGCCAAGCAATCATTTCAGCCGGGCGGTTAAGCCAAGCAATCATTTCAGCCGGCGGTTAAGCCAAGCAATCATTTCAGCCGGGCGGTTAAGCCAAGCAATCATTTCAGCCGGGCGGTTAAGCCAAGCAATCATTTCAGCCGGCGGTTAAGCCAAGCAATCATTTCAGCCGGGCGGTTAAGCCAAGCAATCATTTCAGCCGGGCGGTTAAGCCAAGCAATCATTTCAGCCGGGCGGTTAAGCCAAGCAATCATTTCAGCCGAGCGGTTAAGCCAAGCAATCATTTCAGCCGGGCGGTTAAGCCAAGCAATCATTTCAGCCGGGCGGTTAAGCCAAGCAATCATTTCAGCCAGGCGGTTAAGCCAAGCAATCATTTCAGTCGGGTGGTCATAAAGCCAAGCACCAAGCAATCATTTCAGTCGGGTGGTTAAGCAAAGCAATCATTTCAGCCGAGCGGTTAAGCCAAGCAATCATTTCAGTCGGGTGGTTAAGCCAAGCACCAAGCAATCATTTCAGTCGGGTGGTTAAGCTATGCAATCATTTCAGCCGGGCGGTTAAGCCAAGCAATCATTTAAGCCGGGCGGTTAAGCCAAGCAATCATTTAAGCCGGGCGGTTAAGCCAAGCAATCATTTAAGCCGGGCGGTTAAGCCAAGCAATCATTTAAACCGGGCGGTTAAGTCAAGCAATCATTTAAGCCCGTCCAGGTGGTTAAGCCAAGCTATCATTTAAGCCGGACGGGGCGGTTAAGCCAAGTGATCATTTAAGCCGGGCTGGGAGGTTAAGCCAAGCAATCTTTTAAGCCGGGCCAGGTGGTTAAGCCAAGCAATCATTAAAGCTGGGCCGGCCGGCTAAGCCAAGCAATGATTTAAGCATGGCGGTTAAGCCAAGCAATCATTTCAGCCAGGCGGTTAAGCCAAGCAATCATTTCAGCCAGGCGGTTAAGCCAAGCAATCATTTCAGCCAGGCAGTTAAGCCAAGCAATCATTTCAGCCAGGCAGTTAAGCCAAGCAATCATTTCAGCCAGGCGGTTAAGCCAAGCAATCATTTCAGCCGGGCGGTTAAGCCAAGCAATCATTTCAGCCGGGCGGTTAAGCCAAGCAATCATTTCAGCCGGGCGGTTAAGCCAAGCAATCATTTCAGCCGGGCGGTTAAGCCAAGCAATCATTTCAGCCGGGCGGTTAAGCCAAGCAATCATTTCAGCCGGGCGGTTAAGCCAAGCAATCATTTCAGCCGGGCGGTTAAGCCAAGCAATCATTTCAGCCGGGCGGTTAAGCCAAGCAATCATTTCAGCCGGGCGGTTGAGCCAAGCAATCATTTCAGCCGGGCGGTTGAGCCAAGCAATCATTTCAGCCGGGCGGTTGAGCCAAGCAATCATTTCAGCCGGGCGGTTGAGCCAAGCAATCATTTCAGCCGGGCGGTTAAGCCAAGCAATCATTTCAGCCGGGCGGTTAGCCAAGCAATCATTTCAGCCGGGCGGTTAAGCCAAGCAATCATTTAAGCCGGGCGGTTAAGCCAAGCAATCATTTAAGCCGGGCGGTTAAGCCAAGCAATCATTTAAGCCGGGCAGTTAAGCCAAGCAATCATTTAAGCCGGGCGGTTAAGTCAAGCAATCATTTAAGCCGGGCGGTTATGTCAAGCAATCATTTAAGCCGGGCGGTTAAGCCAAGCAATAATTTAAACCGGGCGGTTAAGCCAAGCAATCATTTAAGCCCGTCCGGGTGGTTAAGCCAAGCTATCATTTAAGCCGGACGGGGCGGTTAAGCATAGTGATCATTTAAGCCGGGCTGGGAGGTTAAGCCAAGCAATCTTTTAAGCCGGGCCAGGTGGTTAAGCCAAGCAATCATTAAAGCTGGGCCGGCCGGCTAAGCCAAGCAATGATTTAAGCATGGCGGTTAAGCCAAGCAATCATTTAAGCCGGGCGGTTAAGCCAAGCAATCATTTAAGCCGGGCGGTTAAGCCAAGCAATCATTTAAGCCGGGCAGTTAAGCCAAGCAATCATTTAAGCCGGGCGGTTAAGTCAAGCAATCATTTAAGCCGGGCGGTTATGTCAAGCAATCATTTAAGCCGGGCGGTTAAGCCAAGCAATAATTTAAACCGGGCGGTTAAGCCAAGCAATCATTTAAGCCCGTCCGGGTGGTTAAGCCAAGCTATCATTTAAGCCGGACGGGGCGGTTAAGCATAGTGATCATTTAAGCCGGGCTGGGAGGTTAAGCCAAGCAATCTTTTAAGCCGGGCCAGGTGGTTAAGCCAAGCAATCATTAAAGCTGGGCCGGCCGGCTAAGCCAAGCAATGATTTAAGCATGGCGGTTAAGCCAAGCAATCATTTCAGCCAGGCGCTTAAGCCAAGCAATCATTTCAGGCAGGCGGTTAAGCCAAGCAATCATTTCAGCCAGGCGGTTAAGCCAAGCAATCATTTCAGCCAGGCAGTTAAGCCAAGCAATCATTTCAGCCAGGCGGTTAAGCCAAGCAATCATTTCAGCCGGGCGGTTAAGCCAAGCAATCATTTCAGCCGGGCGGTTAAGCCAAGCAATCATTTCAGCCGGGCGGTTAAGCCAAGCAATCATTTCAGTCGGGTGGTTAAGCCAAGCACCAAGCAATCATTTCAGTCGGGCGGTTAAGCCAAGCACCAAGCAATCATTTCAGCCGGGCGGTTAAGCCAAGCAATCATTTCAGCCGAGCGGTTAAGCCAAGCAATCATTTCAGCCGGGCGGTTAAGCCAAGCAATCATTTCAGCCGGGCGGTTAAGCCAAGCAATCATTTCAGCCGGGCGGTTAAGCCAAGCAATCATTTCAGCCGAGTGGTTAAGCCAAGCAATCATTTCAGCCAGGCAGTTAAGCCAAGCAATCATTTCAGCCAGGCAGTTAAGCCAAGCAATCATTTCAGCCAGGCGGTTAAGCCAAGCAATCATTTCAGCCGGGCGGTTAAGCCAAGCAATCATTTCAGCCGGGCGGTTAAGCCAAGCAATCATTTCAGCCGGGCGGTTAAGCCAAGGAATCATTTCAGCCGGGCGGTTAAGCCAAGCAATCATTTCAGCCGGGCGGTTAAGCCAAGGAATCATTTCAGCCGGGCGGTTAAGCCAAGCAATCATTTCAGCCGGGCGGTTAAGCCAAGCAATCATTTCAGCCGGGCGGTTAAGCCAAGCAATCATTTCAGTAGGGTGGTTAAGCCAAGCACCAAGCAATCATTTCAGCCGGGTGGTTAAGCCAGCAATCATTGTAGCCGGGCAGTTAAGCCAGCAATCATTGTAGCCGCGCAGTTAAGCCAGCAATCATTGTAGCCGGGCAGTTAAGCCAAGCGTCATTGTAGCCGGGCAGTTAAGCCAAGCGTCATTGTAGCCGGGCAGTTAAGCCAAGCGTCATTGTAGCCGGGCAGTTAAGCCAAGCGTCATTGTAGCCGGGCAGTTAAGCCAAGCGTCATTGTAGCCGGGCAGTTAAGCCAAGCGTCATTGTAGCCGGGCAGTTAAGCCAAGCGTCATTGTAGCCGGGCAGTTAAGCCAAGCGTCATTGTAGCCGGGCAGTTAAGCCAAGCGTCATTGTAGCCGGGCAGTTAAGCCAAGCGTCATTGTAGCCGGGCAGTTAAGCCAAGCGTCATTGTAGCCGGGCAGTTAAGCCAAGCGTCATTGTAGCCGGGCAGTTAAGCCAAGCGTCATTGTAGCCGGGCAGTTAAGCCAAGCGTCATTGTAGCCGGGCAGTTAAGCCAAGCGTCATTGTAGCCGGGCAGTTAAGCCAAGCGTCATTGTAGCCGGGCAGTTAAGCCAAGCGTCATTGTAGCCGGGCAGTTAAGCCAAGCGTCATTGTAGCCGGGCAGTTAAGCCTAGCGTCATTTTTGCCGGGCAGTTAAGCCAAGCAATCATTTTAGCCAAGCAGTTAAGCCAAGCAATCATTTTACCCGGGCAGTTAAGCCAAACAATCATTTAAGCCAAACAATCATTTAAGCCGGGCATTTAAGCCAAGCAATCATTCAAGCCAGGCAGTTAAGCCAAGCAATCATTCAAGCCAGGCAGTTAAGCCAAGCAATTATTTTAGCCGGGCAGTTAAGCCAAGCAATCATTTTAGCCGGGCAGTTAAGCCATGCAGTCTTTAAGTCAGGCAGTTGAACCAAGTATCATTTAAGCCAGGCAGTTAATAAGCCAAGCAATCATTTCAGCCGGGCGGTTAAGCTAAGCACTGATTTCAGCCGGGCGGTTTAGCCAAGCAATGATATTAGCCAGGCGGTTAAGACAAGCAATAATATTAGCTAGGCGGTTAAGCCAAGCAATCATTTTAGTCGGGCGGTTAAGCCAAGCAATCATTTTAGCCGGGCGGTTAAACCAAGCAATCATTTTAGCCGTGCGGTTAAGCCAAGCGATCATTTTAGTCAGGCGGTTAAGCCAAGCGATCATTTTAGTCAGGCGGTTAAGCCAAGCGATCATTTTAGTCAGGCGGTTAAGCCAAGCAATCATTTTAGCCGGGCGGTTAAGCCAAGCAATCATTTTAGCCGGGCGGTTAAACCAAGCAATGATTTTAGCCGGGCGGTTAAACCAAGCAATGATTTTAGCCGGGCGGTTAAGCCAAGCAATCATTCTAGCCGGGCGGTTAAGCCAAGCAATCATTCTAGCCAGGCGGTTAAGCCAAGCAATCATTCTAGCCGGGCGGTTAAGCCAAGCAATCATTCTAGCCAGGCGGTTAAGCCAAGCAATCATTCTAGCCAGGCGGTTAAGCCAAGCAATCATTCTAGCCAGGCGGTTAAGCCAAGCAATCATTCTAGCCAGGCGATTAAGCCAAGCAATCATTCAAGCCTGGCGGTTAAGCCAAGCAATCATTTTAGCCGGACGGTTAAGCCAAGCAATCATTTCAGCCGGGCGGTTAAGCCAAGCAATCATTTCAGCCGGGCGGTTAAGCCAAGCAATCATTTCAGCCGGGCGGTTAAGCCAAGCAATCATTTCAGCCGGGCGGTTAAGCCAAGCAATCATTTCAGCCGAGCGGTTAAGCCAAGCAATCATTTCAGCCGAGCGGTTAAGCCAAGCAATCATTTCAGTCGGGTGGTTAAGCCAAGCACCAAGCAATCATTTCAGTCGGGTGGTTAAGCAAAGCAATCATTTCAGCCGAGCGGTTAAGCCAAGCAATCATTTCAGTCGGGTGGTTAAGCCAAGCACCAAGCAATCATTTCAGTCGGGTGGTTAAGCTAAGCAATCATTTCAGCCGGGCGGTTAAGCCAAGCAATCATTTCAGCCGAGCGGTTAAGCCAAGCAATCATTTCAGTCGGGTGGTTAAGCCAAGCACCAAGCAATCATTTCAGCCGGGCGGTTAAGCCAAGCAATCATTTCAGCCGGGCGGTTAAGCCAAGCAATCATTTCAGCCGGGCGGTTAAGCCAAGCAATCATTTCAGCCGGGCGGTTAAGCCAAGCAATCATTTCAGCCGGGCGGTTAAGCCAAGCAATCATTTCAGCCGGGCGGTTAAGCCAAGCATCATTGATGCTGGGCAGTTAATCCAAGCATCATTTAAGGAGGGCAGTTAATCCAAGCATCATTTTAGCCTGGCAGTTAAGCCAAGCATCATTTTAGCCGGGCAGTTAAGCCAAGCATCATTGTAGCCGGGCAGTTAAGCCAAGCATCATTGTAGCCGGGCAGTTAAGCCAAGCATCATTGTAGCCGGGCAGTTAAGCCAAGCATCATTGTAGCCGGGCAGTTAAGCCAAGCATCATTGTAGCCGGGCAGTTAAGCCAAGCATCATTGTAGCCGGGCAGTTAAGCCAAGCATCATTGTAGCCGGGCAGTTAAGCCAAGCATCATTGTAGCCGGGCAGTTAAGCCAAGCATCATTGTAGCCGGGCAGTTAAGCCAAGCAATCTTTTTACCCGGGCAGTTAAGCCTGGCAGTTAAGCCAAGCAATCATTCAAGCCAGGCAGTTAAGCCAAGCAATCATTTTAGCTGGGCAGTTAAGCCAAGCAATCATTTTAGCCGGGCAGTTAAGCCAAGCAATCATTTTAGCCGGGCAGTTAAGCCATGCAGTCTTTAAGTCAGGCAGTTGAACCAAGTATCATTTAAGCCAGGCAGTTAATAAGCCAAGCAATCATTTTAGCCGGGCGGTTAAGCTAAGCACTGATTTCAGCCGGGCGGTTAAGCTAAGCACTGATTTCAGCCGGGCGGTTTAGCCAAGCAATGATATTAGCCAGGCGGTTTAGCCAAGCAATGATATTAGCCAGGCGGTTTAGCCAAGCAATGATATTAGCCAGGCGGTTTAGCCAAGCAATGATATTAGCCAGGCGGTTAAGCCAAGCAATCATTTCAGCCGGGCAGTCAAGCCAAGCAATCATTTCAGCCGGGCAGTCAAGCCAAGCAATCCTTTCAGCCGGGCAGTCAAGCCAAGCAATCCTTTCAGCCGGGCAGTCAAGCCAAGCAATCCTTTCAGCCGGGCAGTCAAGCCAAGCAATCCTTTCAGCCGGGCAGTCAAGCCAAGCAATCCTTTCAGCCGGGCAGTCAAGCCAAGCAATCCTTTCAGCCGGGCAGTCAAGCCAAGCAATCCTTTCAGCCGGGCAGTCAAGCCAAGCAATCCTTTCAGCCGGGCAGTCAAGCCAAGCAGTCCTTCAAGCCGGGCAGTCAAGCCAAGCAGTCCTTCAAGCCGGGCAGTCAAGCCAAGCAGTCCTTCAAGCCGGGCGGTTAAGCCAAGCAGTCCTTCAAGCCGGGCAGTCAAGCCAAGCAGTCCTTCAAGCCGGGCGGTTAAGCCAAGCAGTCCTTCAAGCCGGGCGGTTAAGCCAAGCAGTCCTTTTAAGCCGGGCGGTTTAAACTTGCCTGAAGAGGAATATTTCTTTCCTGCAAAACTGTCTTCTGCCTTCCTATAAGAGCACGACTGCATACTAGAAACAGTTCAACCTCTTCCCTCTGCATAGCCAGTCTTCTAGAATATTCCAACAGAACCAACCAAAAGGTTAGTATCCGGAAGAATAAGTCTAGATATCTGACCGTTTGTTCACATGACAGAGACCTTGTACATCGCCATCATGAAACATAGCATACTAGAAGCAGCTAAACCATCTCCCTCTGCAGTGACCCTTTTAGGTTAGTCCAATAGTTGGTTTTAGAGCAGGGTGAGTACCTCAGGCCGGGCATTTAAGCCAAACATCCTTTTCAGGCTCAGATAAGCCAAGTACGCTTTAAGTGCCGGGCAATTAAGCTAACTAGTCTTAAAATCTTGCAGTTTCATCGTGTTTTCTCAATATGTAAAATTTCCATTTTCAATGTGTAGTTCAATATTTAACGCCTTACTCTTTTTTAAGCTTATACACTAGTAAATACGCAGATCTATCATACTTGCAATCTAGAGTAGACATAGACTTGACTAAGTCATCATTGCAATCATTCCATTTTCCATCAGCACCTTTGACCACAGAAGAGTAGTGGCCGAAATCCAGTTTTCCATAGTGATT
>NC_090727.1:165046391-165048891 GCF_036898095.1 Palaemon carinicauda | reverse complement strand
TACTTAATTTATTATAAGGAATAAGATTAGTATGTTATAGAATTTCCTTAGTGTTCCATTTATGAATCACTGAGGTTCTAAAGTCAGCCGACACTAGCAGGTTGCTGAAATTAATGCGCAATACTGTTAAGGAAATAATGTACGTGAGTTAGCAGGCTTAAAATTGACTTTATTGTTGTCTGCTTTCGTTTTGAAGTACTTGTAAAAATTTGGTGCCTTTTAACTATGTTAGAAATATACAGTAGATATTAGAAATTATTTTTATTTTTTCGTTAAAAATATAATAGTTTTCAAATTCGTGTATATTATGGTGCAAATGCATTAAGATCCGTTCTTATCACAATAATGCTATAAATAAAATTATATTTTTTACTTGCAGACTATATTCTGCTTATCAACTGAATTTGTATTTTCTAGAGCTCCTTTTTTTATATTTTTGGAGCCATCTTCACGATAATACTTTCGCAGTACCAAAATTATTCGCCTTCATTATTATTATTTGGAATCTTACAAGATTTTTCCATTCCAGAAATGGTATTATGAAAAATCATATGTAGAATATTGGCCATTATATATATCTCTATTTAGAGATGATTTTGGTGTTGGAATATCTACCTTGGAAAAATGTCTTTAAGCAAGCTATACTAACATTTTCCATTTAGCAACAAAACTAATGGTGATCTTAAAGGTTTTCAGGAACTCAAAACTGTTCTTAGAAAACTTATGCAAGCCTATGCAATATTTGATTCGCCTTTCACGATTATCTAAATGGATTTATATTCTAAAGATATATTGAAATGATTTTCTCAGCCTTTTACAATAGATTTTAGCCAAGAGTTCTAGAGATTTCCGCCTGGAAGTAGTTTATTATTTATAGGGAAAAAATTTTTATGAATTTTATAATTTTCGTAAATTTCTTTTCATTTAAATTTTCCATATTAGTGAGGTCTTACTAATGATTAAAAGTTTCCTCAATTCTACAGAAAATTGAGATTGATTAGTAACTCTGCTACTTTTTCCATGAAGTCAGTCAATCTTCCAAGAATTGATAATTTCCACGCCCCAAAAATCACTATTTACCAGATAATCAACCATTTCCATAAAATGAAAGTAAAAAACACTCTAATCTCTAAGCAACAACCTTTTTTGGCTTAAATATAACTAGTAGGTATTAGGTTGGTCAAGATACCAGCCACCCGTTGAGATACTACCGCTAGAGTATATATTTTCGGTTTGTAAAGTTTTTCAGCGAGAGAGAGAGAAATGTTTTGGTCAGAAAACTTTTTCTGACATTTTAACTGAATCAAGTAATTTTTCTGTTTCTAGAATTTTAACCTTTTTAAGGAATTCACGTATTATTGATAGAATCTAAATTTTTACATAAGATTTTTTACTAATTTATTTTAAATTACATAGATTTAATATATAGTTAATTATTTTTATCTCTCAGATTTCATATATATATATATATATATATATATATATATATATATATATATATATATATATATATATATATATATATATATATATATATATATATATATATTCATCCATCTATTCACCCATATTTAGAATATTTAAAAATTATAAGTATATACTGTATATACATATATAATTATTATTTTTTTTCATTTATTTATTTTTTTTCCTTATCAATTAAATTTTGATAATCTTATAATTCTTTATATCCCGATTTTTTTGGGCCAGCCCTGTGAGAGTCAAGCTTGACTCATTGGGCTGGTAAAACTCCTTCTTTTAATAATAATAATTGACTGGCCAGACAATACTCCATTGGATCCCTCTCTCTGGTTACGGCACATTTCATCTTCGCATACACATACACAGAATAGTCTGGTCTATTATTTGCATATTCTCCTCTTTCCTCATACACTTGACATCACTGAAATTACCAAACAATCGTTCTTCTCTCAAGAGGTTAACTACTGCACTGTAATTGTTCAGTGGCTACTTTCTTCTTGGTAAGGTTAGAGGAGACGCTCTAGATATGGCAAGCAGCTCTTCTAGGAGAAGGACACTCCAAAATCAAACCATAGTTATCTAGGTTTGGGTAGTACTATAGCCTCTGTGCCATGGTCCTCCGCTGTCTTTGGTTAGAGATCTCTTGCTTGAGGGTACACTCGGGCACACCATTCTATCTTATTTGTCTTCCTCTTGTTATTTGGAAATTTTCCTCCTCTTGTTATTTTCAAGTTTTTATAGTTTATATATGAAAGATGTATTTTAATGTTTTTGTTGTGCTTAAACTTATCTTTAAATTTATTTCCTTATTTCCTTTCCTCACCGGGCTATTTTCTCTGTTGGAGCCCTTGGGCATATAGCATCCTGCTTTTCCAACTAGGGTTGTAGCTTTGCAAGTAGTAATAATAATAATAATAATAATAATAATAATAATAATAATAAATATCAAGTTTTATTCAGATGAATCTCAGAAGCCATCAGTTATCTGAATCTTTTTGTAACCAATTACATAGTTTTT
>NC_090727.1:165018891-165031391 GCF_036898095.1 Palaemon carinicauda | reverse complement strand
AAATAACAGTATTATTATTATTATTATTATTATTATTATTATTATTATTATTATTATTATTATTATTATTATAACTTTCTAAGGTATTATTATTATTATTATTATTATTATTATTATTATTATTATTATTATTGTTAACGAAGCTACAACTCTCGTTGGAAAAGTAGGATGGTATAAGGGCTCCAACAGGGATAATAGCCCTGTGAGGAAAGGAAATAAGGAAACAAAGTGTTGTGGCTGAGGGCACCTTCAAGCAAGAGAGAGAATGATAGAACGAGGAGTTCATGATAATAACGATGATAAAAGTCATAATTAAATACGACCCAGGCATGGTTACTTTCATTATATTTTTTTTTCTTTTCATGCTAATTAGTTCCTTTAATAATTTTTATTTAACATTTGAACGGATTCATTTATCTGTATAAATCTTGACCCAGCGATTAATATTTATTCATTAAAAATAAGCTTTGTGTGGGGATTTAATTGTCTTTCAAACAGTCAGTGCTAGAGTGCGGTCGTGTTGTGTCGAGCTCTGCTATTCATGTCTTGAGTCATGTTTTAGCTTTGTGTATATCACTGAAAAGATATTAGTTAGTCTTATGGCGAAACCTAATTGATAAAAAACAGTACACCATGTCTGTTCCTGTGTCTGTTTCAAATGCAAAGAAACGGACGGAGAACGGAAAAAAAAATGGATAGTATGTGAATGTAAAAGACCCTACCATAAGAGATGTGTTCATATAGTGACAGCCGTCAGTGAGAATGAACGGATTAACCTAGACTTGTTATGCCCACACTGCGTACGTGAAGCCAGACAAAACAATTTAGTAATATCAAAATTAAAGGAAGATGCAAACATGAGAAATCTGACCCTGAATGAACAAGATGCGGAAATAGATGACTTGGAAAACAAACTTGTGGACCTTGGCGCAGATGCAGCAAATTCCACCCAGGCCACCGACCTCACTGCGAAAGTTGACATTCTTGCTATGAATATGGAATCAATTAAAGCAACACTTCAAACATTGATAGACCCAAAACGGGAGAAACAGACATTTGCTGACAAAGTTAAGGAAAAAAAATCTGTTGATAATTAAATCAACAAATACAACAACTAAAATTACTGAAAGAAAAAGTGAGGTTGAACAAGCACTTAAAGACATTCCTATACTCAATACGTGGTCAACTATGAATGGAAATGTTGTAAACTTTGTAAACAATATGATCAGAGAAGAGGCGGCAAACAAAATTCAGACATTGGTGGCTGACACTGAAACGAGAAAAATCGGAAAACTAAAACCCAAAATAATGATATGCAATGTATACAATGATGAAGATGTAGTAAATGCTTAGATTCAAAGACATCGCTACGTGGACCAAATCCAAAATATAGAAGATGAGTGTAGTCCTGAAGAAAAATGCCTCGAGGGGGATCACCCACATGTGCTGAAATGTGATCCTGAAGTTCGGAGGGCTATTCATGATATTGGGGACAAAGTTTCTTTACGATGGGGTATCTATAACATACGTGATAGGTACCGCGTGATCACCTGCTACCACTGTCAGAGGTATGGGCATTTTGAAAAAGATTGTAAGTCTAAGAATGAAGATAAATTCTGCGAGAAATGTTCAGGGAGACACTCCACCAGGGAGTGTAATTCGCAAGTATCAAAGTGTATAAACTGCACAAAGCTAAACAGACCAAATGACCACACAGTAAATTCTAAAGACTGCAATGCTTTTGACTTGGAATTAAAAAGACTAGCGGAAAATACTGATCATGGTTACTAGGGATGTCATAAACTGTGGCTATGTAAATATACAATCTGTATGTAATAAGACTGTTCAAATTCGAGAATTGATAAACGAGAAATATTTAGATATACTAGCATTATCTGAAACATGGCTAAATAACTGACAAGGCAAAGATCACTGAAAAGACGCTCCCCACACATGCCTTCTTTCACATACCGAGAGAAGGTAGGTCTGGTGGGGGTGTCGGACTCTTTATTGATTAAAGTTACTCAAATATCAAAACGTTGAAAAGAATTAGTGTAACAAGCTTTGAATATTTAGAAATAATATTTACGCCAAAAAAAAAAAAAATAGAAGAATATCCTTTTTAACAATCTACAAACCTCATAGAACAAGTTCTAGTATCTTTTTTTGAAGAATTCGGTGCTCTCATTGAGATGATTATCATGGGAAAAAAAACTAATTAGTTATCTGTGGAGACAAATGTTTGGATGGATGACGCATCAAATCCTGACGCTTTGGCATTTAGAGAGTTACTAGAATCATATCGACTATTGAATAATGTCGACTGCACAACTACTTTAACTGGGCATACTCTAGACTTAGTTATAAATGATGACATGAATAATATTGTTGAAGAGAAATGTAACATCTCCCCAGTACACAAACTTTTTACGTTTAGTCTACCTCTACAGAAACATGCATTAGTAAAGAAAATAAATTTTAGACATAAACCGAATTTTTCTCCTACCGCATTTATTGAAGAAGTTACAAAGAAAATAAATGATGCTATCAACATTCCCTGTGATCATGGTGACCAACGTCTGTTAGGAGCTAAGTGTGCTAACTGTCTTATGACCACTTATAATAAAGTGAGTAAAAGTGAATATGATACCATGTGCCCACCGATGGAAAAGACTATAACCGTAAAAGACCAATCTCCTTAGTTTGATGGAGAGACTTTGGTGAAAAAAGAAAGAAAGTGGAATAGGTTAAAGACTGAAAGTACTTGGGTAGAATACAAAACTGCTGCGTGTCAATATAACTACCTACTAAGAAGGAAAAAAAGTGAATACTATAAGAGAAAGATCCTCGAAGCAGCAACAGACATAAAAAAGTTATATCGTCTATTAATGTTACAATGGGAAATGTAAAAGAAAAGAAGCCACCTGATGGATACAGTGACCAGGAACTAGCAAATAATTTTCTTGTATTCTTTAAAAACAAAATTGAAAATATAACCAGGTCATTTGTAAATACTCAACATCAGATTGATACACCGGGCACACAGACAAAATTAATACGATTTAACAACGTAACACAAGATGACATCACCAGAATAGAAAGCAAAGAAAACAAACTACGCGATCGATCCTATGCCAATATCTGAAGTAATCGGAGAGAGACTTCTATTCTAGCCGAAATGATAATGAGAATAGCAAATGTAAGCATTAATAAATGTAAGTTTCCTAAATCTGAGAAAATGGCTATAGTCACACCAGTTCTGAAAAATGCACTGGAATACCAGGAATTAAGCTCATATAGACCTATTTCAAATTTATCCTTTGTCTCAAAAGTGCTTGAATATGTAATTCTTGAACAACTAGTCAGCCACGTGGAAGTAATAGAAGCTTTGCCTGACAACCAATCTGCTTACAGAAAACTATACTCTACGGAGACAACCATCTGCTCTGTTGTAAATAATATGCTAGAAATGATGGATGAAAATAAATGTGGTATCTTAATACTGCTCGATCTCAGTGCTGCTTTTGATACAGTTGTGCATGAACTGCTACTAAATGATCTACGGTCCATCAGCGTTGAAGATCAAGCTTTCGAATCCCTAAAAGATTACTTGGTTGGTAGAAATTACGGTGTACAAATTGGAAACTCTTATTCATCATATGAACCCTTAAACAGATGGCTACCCCAGGGGAGTGTACTTGGCCCAGTCTTATTCTGCATCTATACTATTGGTCTATTGAAAATGCTACAAAGGCATGGCATGAAGTTTAAACTATTTGCAGATGACACACAATTTTACTTCTCCATAAATGATATACGTGACACTTCTGAAACTCTAACCCGAATCTTTGATAGTGTTAGAGAATGGATGACATTTAAACAACTGAAATTGAACGAGAACAAAACTGAATTCATGGTGGTGGGCAAGAGAAGCAGCGTGAGAAACTTTGGTGATATTCAAATGAACATAAATATTGACTCAGTGCCGATATCTAGTAAAGTTCGAGATCTAGGTGTATTTCTTGACTGTAACCTGTCTCTAAATGGCCAAATGAATAATATAATATAACAGCTGGCTATCATCTAAGAAATATTGCGGTTACGAACTGGATGAAAATTTTGCAAAGAAACTTGTGATAAACTGTGTAATTACCAGCATTGACTACTGCAACTCTATTTACTACTATTTATCAAAAGTGCAACTTAAGAAATTACAAAACATATTAAACAGAGGAGCAAGAATGATAAAAGGTGTCCCACCTAGAGAAAGGATCACCCCTATGCTAATTGATTTACACCGGCTGCCGATTAAAGCGAGAATTGAATTTAAAATATGTACAATAACCCACCAAGTTCAGAACCGGTCGTCCAAAATACTTAAGAGAATTGCTACATTTTGCGCAGCCAACAAATCGTGTCGACACGAGAATAGTTACAGATGGCTTCAAACTGTTGGAACCTAGATTTATGTCCGCTTTGGGCTCCAGAGCCTTTAAATATGCGGCTCTGAGACTATAATAAACTCCCACGAAACATTCGAATGATTGAAGACATTTAGGCTTTCAAGAGGAAACTGAAGACTCTTATTTCATGAGTCTTTTGTCAGTGACGATTGACCAGTAAATGAACAATACGTGATCTGAAAAGATAGATACTCTGAACGAACAAAGTAAAACGACAGTGGAGGTCCTGTAGAGAGTGGGGTTCCCCTGCTGTAAAGTAAGTATTGTAATATATTTTTCTTTTCTAAATGACTGATGGATGTTTCACAATAATGAATCTATTAGAAAGCAATTCACTTATACAGAATTAATTTATTGCTTTAAATGGTTAAGTTTATAATTTTCTTGATCTGTATAAAATCCTATATAATACGAAGCCATAATCTCTGTACCATGGTCTTACACTGTCTTTGATTAAAGATCTCTTGCTTGAGGCTACACTCGGGCACACTATTCTACTCTTGTTCTTCTTCCTCTCGTGATTTTGAGGTTTTTATAGTTTATATATGAAAGATTTATTTCAATGTTGTTATTGTTCTTAAACTTCTCATTTAGTTTTTCCTTATTTCCTTTCCTCACTGGGCTATTTTCCCTGTTGGAGCCCTTAGGCTTATATCATCCTGGTTTTCTACCTAAGGTTGTAGCTTAGCAAATAATAATAATAATAATAATAATAATAATATTCCAATGATGGCCTAAATATTATGGATGCCTTATGTGAAAAGATAAGAAATTTATATTCTTAATCTCTCAACCTAACTTCCACTTCCCGTTAACAATGGGATGTTTTCATTTGTTATAGCTGTCTTTGAATTCATTTACAAGGGTGTTAGGATCACAAAATAATAGTTAGTGATCCTAGGGAGATATTTGAAAAATAAATAGGTGAACATATAAAAATTAAACGATTGCCAAGTATTTTATTAAATTAATGAGACACGGTCCTCATACGGAAGCACTGCAGAATGCATTTGGGTTATAAATACAGCTAAAGCTATTATTGTCTTTTTGTCTTGTTTATTCATTATTCGTTTTAGTTATTACTATTTTATTAATACCGTAATTCTGAAGAAAACGGAAATCTCATGTCATGTGTAAAAGAAAACGTTAGCGACCCAGATTACCAGGGAGACTTAGATAACATGCATCCTTGTTGAGTATAGCACTAATATTTAATCATTTTCCAAAATGGGTTTACTTGCATGGTTAGATGTAAAATAAAATCTTAATTCGATTAAAATTCATTCACTGTCAATGTTTATTTGTAAAACTTTTTCCCTCTTTAACCTATGTATTCTCCATCAATGGGTAAATACGCCAATAATCATAAAGAACTCCATATCACTAACATTACGATGAACATATCGATATATTTTTTTGGCCATCACATCTGGAAGTCATTACAAGGATGAAAACAGAGGTAACGCATGTTATCATCATAAAATGCTGCCGTTGCTAGCCCATTACATTCTATATCACTTTGACTTCTTCGACCAAACAATGATCATATATACTTTGATATTTCATCCATCAACCTGCTTTGTCTTTTACACTGCACCTATACAAAAATTAGCAAACTCTTTTCATCACCATTGCTCTTTCCAGTTATACGCCTATATGTTCTTTCAGAGACCACATAGATCTTATAATCAAACTTATTTCCTAGCTCATTTATAAGACTATTTCCATCTGCATTCACATCGTGAACTCTCTATCAAACAGAAATTTCATCTCCTTTAATGGATCAAGTGTTTGCTACAAAATGGTTATGTCAGATAAGCTTTAATTTAAAGGAAAAGGCTATTTAGGCTTAAATGCTTATAATAGAATCAATAGAGAAAGGGGCGTTATAGATAATGTCTGTAATAAGTAGTAAGAAGTTAAGAGAAATTTAAGGTTTTTCATGATCGAACTGAAGCATGTATTGAGTACATAGATAGGAGGGTTTATGGTTTGGTATGAAAGGGTATCTGAGACAGGGGTACGTTATGTCTCCAGGGCTGTTCAACCTTTTTAAGGGTAAAGTAATTAGAGATGCCAGAGAAAGGGCAGTGGTATGGTGCAAAGCTGTGAGATAATCATATCCTAATATATTAAAGGATCAATCTTTCCGGATGATACTGTGCTGATTAGGAGCAGTTATGGAAACTAAAGGGGGTTATAAGAGAGATTGAAAGTGTCGGGAAGAGGAAGAAGTTGTGAGTAATTGTGACCAAAAATAAGATATTGATAGTAAATGGAAACTAGAAAGCTGCAGTAATGACTGTTAGTATGGTTGGGGAATGGTGATAGATTCTTAGGGGAAACCTAGCAGATGATAGAGATAAGAGGTAAGTAGCTTATATTTGAAGTATTAAATGCTAATGTTAAGATTAAAACATTGTAATGATGTGTAAATCAAAAGTGTCATTATATTATAGATAAGACTGGTGGTTTCTCGAAAAACTACCACTGTTCCAGCTTTACTTTATGCGTATTGTAATCGCACTGAACATTCTGGAATTTTATAGAAAGTCTGTCGGGTAGTTGAAGAAAATTGCTCTGGCATTAAAGGAAAATTCTTCCCTCTACCATCGATAAGTTAACATCACCTGTTGTAATGCTGTATATTTACTTCCAATTTTACAACGTTGCTGATTTTCAAAGAAAAACTTTGAAATGTTGGAAGATCGGATATCATCAGAGACTATGTTCCCGATTATCGTCTTTCACATTTGAATTACGTTCTGGAAACTATTTCGGAATTTGTCGCTGAATTTCATAGTCATCCTGACGTCCAAAATCATCCAAATTAAATCACAGGCCTTCATTGCTTTATGAATTTATTTAAATTATTATCAATAGGTGAACTTTGATTGTTTTATCAATCTTGTAATTACTGTAAATATTAGAATTAATCTTGAAATGTAGTGATTATATCATGTTTGCTGATTATTATTTTCTTTCACTGTCACTGTTTTGCTACTTTATATTCTAAATTAAAAATGAAATAAGACATTAAAAGTAGATTTATATAATATACTTTTTAGTATAGCTGACAGTCACAAAACATGAAAATATGCAAAAGATTGATCATAATCATCATCATATCGTATGCCACAGCAATAGCCAATCGAGAGCAATTTGGTAAACTTGTACGAGGTTGTCAGCTAGGCCATCTCAAGCAACCTTGGAATGTGTGATTTATAAATTAATGTGCTCTCCACAGGTGCACTGAGCACTCAAAGTCTGCAATTAAGTGAATTATCCCCAGTTCTTCCAACCTTTAGTATAGCAGAATTGAGTGCAACCCCGTCTTTTCGGCTAAATGAAGAGCCATTGTGGAGATTTTCACTAGGGTGAAGGATGGATTATCTGTCATGTTCATCATCACAATCTAGAGAGTTAGAGATTCATTACCAAGGCGCGGTCGACAGTCACAAATCTCTTACGTGACTTCAAGTCTTGGCTGCACCCCTTGGTGGTAGTGGAGAGGGTGCCTGTTGTCAGACAATTGCTTCACTCTCTCTACCTTACTGATTACTTCACGTCTTATGAATAGTGGACAAATTCTTGCAAGCTTGTAGAGGGCTGAAAGATGTATTGCCTTTAGGTTGCCTGTGATGATACTACAGGCATTGTTGAGTTCAGAGTCAACCTTTTGATCATGGCAAGACTTGGACCAGAACAGTATTTGGTTGTTGAATAGCACAGAGCCAGAGCACACTGCTTCAAGGTAACAGAGTCAGCTCCCCACTGTGAGTTTACCAGCTTAGTTAGCAAACTGTTACGACTCGACAGCTTTTTCATTCGCTTCTCCACATGTTGTGTGAAGGAGAGTGTCCTGTCTAGAGTTGCACGGAGATAGACAGGCAAGTTATTAAATTCAATATTTTCACTACCCCATTTGATGTCCAGGGTTTTGTTTGCTAAGCCATTGTTTAGGTGGAAAGCGCAGACTTGTCCTTCCTGCGTCGGCATTAAGTAATAATTTTTTTATATTGCTTTGTAAGGTCCTCAAGATCTTTATTGAGGCATTCTACTATTACTGCAAAGTTCTTGATTTGCATAGCAATCCAAAGGCTGTCGTCATAGGTGAAGCGCCGTATGTTGTTGAATTCAGGCTGGTAGTTTTATGTTGAATAGGATAGGAGCTAAAATAGAGCCCTGAGGGAGTCCTTTTTAGATCCTCCAACAGCTACATTTACAATCCATTTCAACAAGATAGCACCTCTTAGTTGGATTCCATGATGTGAATGGTGGTATTGCTTTAGAATTTTGGCAAGTTTGAGGATGAGTGCTCGGTGGTTAACAGTATCGTAACCAGCATAAGGTCTACAAATACAATACCGGTGATGCGTTTGTTTTTTAAACAATCCTCTGTGTATTGTGTTAGATTCAGTACCTGTCCACAGTAGGAATGTACATAAAGCGTGCCTGGTTGGCGGTTAGTCGTTCATCTACAGTAGGTTGTATGCGACCTAGAACCAGGTGCTCGTATAGGGCACATTGGAGGAAAACGGGTCTGCATCTTGTTGGTAGTTTAGGGTTCTTTTTAAGTTTTAACAAGGACACTGATGTTCTTTTTCCAAATTTTAAATGTAACTGCACAGTTGTTAAAGAGTGCAAGTATCCATTTTATGGTCTAGATTACAAAATATGATCATTTTATGTGTTACTGCATCTAGCCCATCAGCTTTCCCATGTTTCAGGGTGTTGATGGTCTCGAAATTCCTTCATGGGGAAAAAAGATCTCATCACTGCTCTGAATGACTTCTTTCATTTCAGTTTCAGTTTTTTTTTTTACTTAGATATCCTCTTTGTTTATTATAAGGTTTACCATTTGATAGAAGTTGGTTTGCAATGATGTTGGGAGTCACAAATGCTGTTCTAGCTGTATTTCTTTACTCTGTATCAAGTTTCTTTATCGTTTTCCATGCCTTCTTGCTGTTTGTTGTTAAATGTATGTTAGTTATCATTGCCCTCCAGCGATCCTTTCTGTCTACAATAAGAGAGACGTACTCGTATAGCCTATGAAAGCCACGATGGGAATGTATGTGGGGACTGTTGAACAAGTTCACTATAGTTGAAGAACAGTATGGGTAGTTACTAAAAATGAAAGAAAAAAGTGTTTTGCATAGCATATGTGGTATAAAAAGAATTGATAGTGTGGGAAATATGGATATATGCAGGAGTGGTGTAAAGAATATTATAAGCAGAATTATGGATCAGTATATTTTGAAAAAGTTCAGGACAATAGGTTAGTGGTAAATAAAATATAATTCATAAGAACTTTTGTGCTAAGAAAAATGGAGGACATAGAAAGGGGTGAATATCCGTTATGAAAGATTTATTACATAAGAAGGGCCTTGGTATCCTGGAATACAAGATTGTGTGCCAGGTAAGGGTGAATGTTCGTGAGCGTGTTCGACACACTGACAATAACCCTCGTATGTAGATGGATGAAATGACTAATGTTGCGAATATTTTGCTGTAATAGGGCGTGTCCACGATTCAGCAGTTAAAGCATGAATCTGACAGGAATGTTCTGTTCCTCTCCAAAGCTCCCTTCGTTAGAAGAAAGTAATTTATATATGTATCTACATGGTTTGTGTGTATACTGTATATGTATATATACATATATATACATATATATATATATATATATATATATATATATATATATATATATATATATACAGTATACTGTATATAATATAATGTATATATTTATATTATATATGTATATATCCATATATATACTGTATATATGTGTATATATGTATATATATATATATATATATATATATATATATATATATATATATATATATATATATACTGTGTATATGTATATATTTATATTATATGTATATATCCATATATATACTGTATATATGTATATATCTATAATATATATATATATATATATATATATATATATATATATATATATGTATATATGCTGTATATATGTATATTTTATACTATATATGTATTATATATATATATATATATGTGTATATATTTATACTATATATATACATTATATATATATATATATATATATATATATATATATATATATATATATATATATATATATATATATATATATATATATATATATATCTATAAAGCGTGAGAAATGTATGTCTTATCTAAATTAGGGAATCTATACACCGGCACAACTATATATTAGATTGATTACTTTAATTTTAGCTTTAACCAAAGCCGGAAGCAAGAAGCTCCCAGTCCTGTTTATGCTATTTCCATTACAGTTTTCATATTCATATATATATTACTGTATACGTTCTCCAATAACACTATATAGTGTCCGTAATTAAAGTCGTGGTGGCTGTTAACAATAAAGTTATATCGAAAATGTTTGTAATAAAGCAATGGCATTTTATTGTTTTTGAAGTCACTGCATCAAGGCTGGGATATAGTGATTGCGAAACTGAAATTAATTGCTTCGTATTTTTTTTCTCTCTGTTTCTAATAACTTTTGAAAATATTGTGTATTAATAAACAGGAACATGGTGCTCGATCTCACTGAAATAAGAGGACGTGCTACATTTATTCGAAATAGCAAGAGCCTTTTATTAAATCCCTGAACATTCAGGAGGATAAATGGAATAATTGCATTTTTAATAATTTGCTTCAAAGTGAGTTACAGATGAATAAACTGGTAAAAAGATGCAATTGAGATTTTAAAACCTAACGCTGTGACCTTCTCGTTGATCTGTTCTCACTCTGATCTATTTCCATATATCCCACCTACCTTTCACGGCCGTTACCCCCATGACATATATTGTCCAGAAATAACCAGGATTTCTTCCCTCCCCCGTCCCCCAAGGAAACACGATAATACTTAATAGTCTACAGTTAATTCATTTACATAGTAATACAGTACTCTCTTCCAGCCATGAAAACATGACCATGCATAATCATGTTACTTAGATGTATTAAAAACCTATAAAACCACTAAATTAAATAGGGTTGTGGTGGCCGATGTGGTAATGTCCCTGGCTGGTAAACGCCAGATTGGGGTTCGATTCCGCGCAAACTCGTTAGTTTCTTTGGTCACTGCAATCTTACCATCCTTGTGAGTTAAGGATGGGGGCTTTGGGGGGAGCCTAAAGGTCTAAATGCAGAGTCATCAGCAGCCATTGCCTGGCCCTTCGTGGTCCTAGCTTGGGTGGAGAGGGGGCTTGGGCGCTGATCATATGATATATGGTCAGATTCTAGGGCATTGTCCTGCTTGATAGGGTAATGAGACTGCTCCTTTCCTCTGCCATTCATGAGCTTCCTTTAAATCTTTCAACACCTGGAAGATGAAAGTAGATTGTAAACTTAGGTTCAAAATTCTTTCGTAAACTCATTGACCCTATAATTATAACTTGGACTCAATTTCTTATCTTGAAAGACATTATTGGTATAGTGAGGTTGATAACCTACAGGCTCTGAGAAGAAGTGATTAAGACAGCTAATGAAATTTCATGGTTAAAGAAGTAATAAACTTATTACAGTTAATGACTTTCGAATTTTTCCAAAAGAAACTATTACGTTTGTTGGATAAGTCATTTGCTAATGGGAATTCCAATATTGGTTATCAAGCTATTGCACTTATTAATATTAAGTGAACAACAGTAATCCCGTATTACTCTAATGAATGCTTTTACCTTTATGAAATTTCTTTCGGCGTTTAGATCGTAATTAAATAAATCAAATTCAGTATTTTTACTAACGAATGTGCTCTCTCTCTCTCTCTCTCTCTCTCTCTCTCTCTCTCTCTCTCTCTCTCTCTCTCTCTCTCTCTCTCTCTCTCTCTCTCTCTCTATTTCATGTATACAAACACACACATATACATACATTATATATATATATATATATATATATATATATATATATATATATATATATATATATATATATATATAATCATCATCATCATCATCAGTCGTTACTAGTCCACTGCAGGGCAAAGTCATCTTACGTCATTCCACACGCGTCTCT
>NC_090727.1:165011391-165013891 GCF_036898095.1 Palaemon carinicauda | reverse complement strand
ACCATTCATAATTTCTACACGAAGCATTTGTGACTTGAAGATTATGTAGAGGAGGACTATTTTCGGCTCTGGTGTAAGAGGGATGCAAGAAATTCGAGATCTTTAAATCTAGTAGATTCTATCGATGATAATTAAAATGAGGATGTAATTTATCTGTGAAATTTATTAAAAATTAAAATACAATGTTCTATATATATATATATATATATATATATATATATATATATATATATATATATAGATATATATATATATATATATATATATATATATATATATATAGATATAGATATAGATATAGATATAGATATAGATATAGATATAGATATATATTTATATGCATATATATATGCATATATGTGTGTATATATATGATATATAAATGAATATATATATATATATATATATATGAATGTTTGTATATGTATGTATGTTATGCATATGTATGAATGTTTGTATATGTATGTATGTATGTATATGTATTTATATATGTATATACATATTTATTTATATATATGCAAATATGTATATATATATATATATATATATATATATATATATATATATATATATATATATATATATATATATATATATATAGTGTGTGTGTGTATATGTATATATGTATGAATGTATATATAAATGTATGTAGGTATGTATGTATATATATGTATATATATATGTATATGTATTTATATATATATGTGTGTGTGTTTATATATATATATATATATATATATATATATATATATATATATTTATTTATATATATGCATGTGTATATATATATATATATGTATGTATATATATATATATATATGTATATATATATATTTGTGTACATGTGTATGTGTATATATACATATAAATATACTGTATATACATATATGTATATATATTTATATATAAGTAGATATACTGTATATATGTATATATATAAATATAAATATATATATATATATATATATATATATGTGTGTGTGTGGATATATATATATATATATATATATATATATATATATATATATATATATATATATATATATATATATATATATATATGTATATATATATATATGTATATATATATGTATATATATAAATGTGTGTATCTGTATATAAAAAAATCCAACAACAATTAAAGCATATGAGGTAAGAGAGGTAAAAGAATCTGTGTTCAAGGGTTTCGACTCATGATGAATTTTTGCAGATGAATATTTCCCCTTTTGTCTTGTGTTCCTCCTTCGTCCCCTCCAAGCCTTTAATCCCACTCGTAAGACCCTCTTGCCTAATTTTAGAACCAAATTCATTTTGCCTCCTCTTTGCCCGAGGGAATTTCTTATTTAATTTTTATTCCTGTGTTTGTGTGTAAGTGAAAGAAACGGTTCCCGCAAAAACACGGCTCGGGTACAACGTTTTCCCATTAGGAAATTAATGGGAAAAGCAACAAGCCGAGGCACGTCGCCCCGCCCACCTTACCTCCAACCCTGCATAGGGGGTCTTCTTCTTGTTATTCTGCTTTTCCGCGTTCTTATTTTCCTTCTTATTCTTCCCGTCTTATCTCCCATTCAAACATTTTAATCTTTTCCCTGTAGTATTTAAACGTTTCTCGCCGTTTGAAGCTTCCCTATTCTATTTATACTGCTAAGTCAATTATTGTTCTCAACAAATTACAACTTTCTATTCGTATCCAGCATTCGAAATTCCTTCCCTGGAAAATAGTTGGCTTGGGATTCTCTTCATACACTATTCATTTTGCTTTCACGGAGTGGCTTCAATTATTCTGCTATTAAAGTGTTTTCTCAACTTTTCATTACCTATTCAATTTGTACTCATGTATCCACACAGACCACCTACTTCCAATTTCCGGTGTCTATCATAACAGTAAAAATTTTAAGAATTTCCTTTATAGAAACTGAGTTGAAATTCTTCTGATATTTCTTTAGAAGGATTTCCCTCTATCAGAGCTACGTAAATCACCATGGTGTTATGATCACTTCTCTCTGATATCACATTTCAACAAAATTCTTGTAATCACAGTTCTTGGTGTCGTGGTGTTTTAAGAAGATGCCTTAAACTAATACTTAACAAAATTTACTATAATATTGCTAATACATCTCTCTCTCTCTCTCTCTCTCTCTCTCTCTCTCTCTCTCTCTCTCTCTCTCTCTCTCTCTCTTTAGGAGTTCAGGTCTCAATACGGTTTATATTCAAATCTTATATGAATTTACTAAATCCAAAAACCTTCCTAATCATTCCGTCACATAATTCAATAAATTTAACTCTGCATGGTAATTATTCCACTATATTTTGTTCCTATCTGGAGATAATTGATTATGATCCATTATTGTATTATTCAGTGGTGTTTTTCTCTTTTCCAAAATTCTTATATCTATAACCTACATTTCTCTCTCTCTCTCTCTCTCTCTCTCTCTCTCTCTCTCTCTCTCTCTCTCTCTCTCTCTCTCTCTCTCTCTCTCGTTATATGCGTTTGTATGCA
>NC_090727.1:164991391-165006391 GCF_036898095.1 Palaemon carinicauda | reverse complement strand
GGTGCAGCGACACAAGGAACTAACGAGTTTGAGCGGGACTCGAACCAGTCACCAGTCAAGGACATTATCAACAGGCCAAATGTAGAGAATGGAGAATGATTACCGAAGGGTATGACTGAAGCGTATGGGAGTGGGGCTAGGAGAAGAATGCCTATAAGGGGCTGAATTAGGACATATGTATGTACGTATGTATATATAGATGTATATATCTATATATGTGTATATATATGTATATATGTATGTATGTATGTATGTACAGTATATATGGTTATATATGTATGTATATACGTATATATATGTATGTATATATGTATATATATATATGTATATGTACATATGTATATGTATGTATATGTACATATGTATATGTATTTATATGTACATATGTATATGTATTTATATGTACATATGTATGTATGTATGTATGTATGTATATGTATATATGTTTGCATATATATATATATATATATATATATATATATATATATAATTTATATATATGTATATATATATTTATAATATATATGCATATATATATGTATATATATATGTATATATATATATATATATATATATATATATATATATAATATATATGCATATATATATGTATACACATATATATATATAATTATATATATATATATATATATATATATATATATATATATATATATATATTTATAATTATGCGTTTGTGTGTTTGTAAACGCAAGTGTATGTGTATTTTATTTTGTTTGAATAGCTAATAATGAAATAGAAACAGATCACCTTGAATACCCTCTCAATACAAATGCTTATCTATTTTAAGCCATGTGAATTACTGTATGTGAAAACAAAGCGGACAGAGGTGATCGCAGGTGGATTGTAATGATCACGCTGCAAGAAAGGATCTTGATGACGCGGAGTTAGGGGACTCCCAGATACACCTGTTTGTATAATGGATCATATCTGACCTCCTGACCTTTCCCCCGTCCACTTAGAAGGACAGACGTGTCTTGAATATTCATGGGTGCGAGAGACAACCGTATAGGTGGGTGGAAGCTGGAGGTGGGGGTGGGGGGTGGGGGGGAGTTGGATATTGTCTTTCTGTACAGTAACTAACTTTGAGATTCTATGAAAATATAACTGATGTATGGAAAGTTAGTCACAGAGGGCGAGTGCTTCCAGTGACTTCTCAATGTTTATAAAATCATAAAAATCTTGCATATATTATTCTGACTTTCCCGTTTGAAGTGTTTAGTAACACACACACACACACACACACACACAAAACACACGCACACATTATGTATATATATATATATATATATATATATATATATATATGTATATATATATATATATATATATATATATATATATATATATATATATATATATATATATAATGTATATGTTTATATGTATACATGAATATATAGTATATGTATGCATATATACGAGCAATCGTGGTTATATGTTCATCAAATGAAGTAAAATGTTGTCGAGTAAGGAACTGTAATACTAAAATAAATCTATATATTTTGTTCATTTAAATATCCTAAGAAATTATCTGGTTATTGTAATGCAGATTCTCTCCTCTTTATGCGGGAGTGTGATTTTTAGTAGTTGTATCAAACTTCTTTAAATTTTTCCTATTTTTAGGGTTGAGACACAAACAAGAGCTAAAGAGGGGAGAATCTGCTTAGAATAACCAGATAATCATGGAAATCACATTCAATTTTTTATTGAGACAGTAAATTTCATATACGTGTAGCACACTATTTCTAATAACATTTAAGGTCTAGTGTCCCACTCATGGGTTCACGAGAGTACTGCTACTTTGGCTACAGCTACATTATAGGAGGATAGGATAGGCCTGGGAGGTTAGGGGATCGGGAAGGAATTAGGATTTTGGAAGGATTGGAGATGAACGTGTTAAATTGAAGTACATTGGGAGGTGAAAAGATTGGGGTAGACCCACTAGTTTTTTTTTTTTTTTTTTTTTTTTTTTTTTTTTTTCAACATCATGCCTTGTGGACTACCAGGAGGTGATTTCTGTTGCCAACTTCCGAGTGACTTATGTTTTCATGATTATTCCTTTTCTAGGTTTGGTTTATTCATTGGTTTATATACCTTTTTGTTTTATTTTGATACTCTGGATTTGGTTCGTCCTGAGCAATGAATGGAGCTATCCTTTTCCACCAGGAATGCTCGTTTTGGGTGTCTGTATCTTCCTCACTCGTTCCTGCAAGTTCTGGATAATTCTTTTTTAAAGTTTCCCGAGTTTGTGCAGCCCTTCAGTGACGAGTGTTCAAATAAGTAGGGTAATTATACAAAGGAACGCTTCTGTCATGTGAAGTGGCCTTACGAATATAGATGGTCTTAGTTACAATATGCTGGCGAAGAAAATTAACATGATTTCATTTTTGTTCTACTCGTTCTAAATGGTATTAAGATTTAGGGATATGGTCAGTATATGTGAATATTTTTTTTTTCAACGTTAGTGCTCCTAGATGAATTGATTCCTAATGGTATTATAAAAGTTATTAGTCTATTCAAGCGAGAACACCTAGATCTTGAAATAATTACTGAGCTGAAAACCATTGATAAAATCTAACATCGCCACGTATAAGGTATTTAGCAGGTTTTCGTTAATGGGGAATAGGTTTACACATTTCCTGTTCAACTGTGAATGGAACATTGTGCAGAAAATTATCATGAAATTAAACATTTCACTAATCTACGCGTAATGTTCACCAGCATTGCTTACCTTCATTTTATACATTATCGCACTTCCTAACTATCATTTCATGCAATCATTCTACTTCTACTATCTTGATATCCCTCACCTTCCTAAGTAATCTTCCATATTGCACACTTCTTTCTACAGTCTATGGTACTCCATTCTTAGTACTTGATCAAACAGTCGGCTGCGACTGGGCCAGCTCAAAATCTTTAACGTCCCCTGCCCTCAATCATCCTGATTGGCCGCATCTCGAATGGTCTGCTCTGCTGTTGCTGCACATGCCAGCCGTGTGGATCACTGCTATAGTCTACCATCGCCAAAGGACCAGCTATTATTACCATTGGATCCCCTCTGGTTACGTCTCATTCTTTCTTTGCCTACGCATACAGCAAATTGTGTAGCCTACTCTGTACACGTTCTCCTATTACCTCATACACTTGACAACACTTAAGATGTCCAAAATATTCTTCTTCACTCAAAGGGTTAACTACTGTGCTGTAGTTGCTCAGTTGGTACTTTCCAATTGGTTAGGATAGAAGAGACTTTACCTATGGTAAGCAACTCTTCTGGGAGAAGGACACTCTAAGATCAAACCATTGTTCTATAGTTTTGGGTAGTGCCATAGCCTCTGTACCATGGTCTTCCACTTTCTTGTGTTTGAGTTCCCTTGCTTGAGGAGGGACTCATGCACACTATTCTATCTCTTAATTTTTTCCTTTAATCACTTGACTATTTTCCCTGTTGGAGGCCTTGAGATTATAGCATCCTGCTTTTCCCATTAGTAATGTAGCTTAGCTTGTAATGATAATAACCACCATGCTTTGGTCTGCCCCCAGTCGCTTCCCAAACCATTAAGAAACTCCTTTCACCTGCACTAGCTTTCTACGTAACTCTTTTCTCATTTCATTCTTCTCATACTATATTTGCTGCACAAATATTTCATTACATAATCATGAAGCTTTTTTCCCTTAATTTATTTCACATTGTATACTCCCATGATAGAAAAGTGGCGCAAACAGCCCACATATTCACTTAGAATTCCTTTGTAAGGCCTCTAAGTCAATACTACATTTCCTATTTCGGGTATGCTGTGACTTCTCTCCTTCAAACATCTGTTAATTCACACGTTGATGCCTCTGAATCATCAGTTAACTAATTATTAGATATGAAATTCACAACTTAAATGATATCTATAAGCTTTTGTTAAAGCGTGCCTAAATATCTTTGGTTTTCTACTTAACTTTCGTAATGATATACGTAAAATTAACGTTTCCAAAATTAACACGCGGTATACTATTTTCCAAATAGATGTAAAGACTCAATTTTAAAGAAGACCGATATATCGTAAAGGTTAGCAAAGAATAGGTACAAACCATATTAAAGAAAAATGCGAATTCAGGACACAAAAGAAACACTGCTGCTTTAACCAAAGCCTTTTTTAATGCTTGCCCAAGCAAGAATTCGCACGCCCACCCTTGTGTTTGTTTCAGACAATTTTATTTCTTCGTTATACTTTTGAATAAGACCATTTCATGCAGTTCTTCTTTGGGGATTATTTTAAGTTTGAAAATTTAAAACTTTTGCATAAGCCCATTGTTCAGGTGGATTTAACTTTTGGTGGTTTTCAAGGATCTGTGTTAAGATTCTCTTAATTTGCAACTTAATCAGGGAAAATGAACGAAATACTAAGAACCAGTAATCAGATTTCTGACCTCAGCCAAGGGATTACATGGACGCACGCCTACGACACGCTGTAACCACATCCTGATCTTAAATTTTAACCTGGAGTTAGAATCCTTGTGCTGGTGGCAAATTTGTGTCATGGCCCAGAACGCATTTACAGTGTAAATTGAGTTTTATCATTTGGGTCTTAATTTCATATCGTGATTTTTAACTGTGACTCACAATGATACAAATTGTTTATGCTTCTCAGTATCAATCCGGATCATGTCATAAATCTTAAGGGGGTTTCTCTAGCCCAGGGACTAGCGGTAGGTTAGATTTGATGAGATCTTCAGGTAATTTATGGGCAACCCTTTAAAAGGTCAAGAGAAAGAAAGTAATCCAGAATAATTTTGTTTGGACATCATTAAAATGGTCAAACTTTTACTCAAGTCTACGGACCAAGCTTTCCCTTTTTTATATGCTGACCATGAAAGAATCTACTGTATGGTAATAACAAGAATCGCGATCTTGGTCCTGATCACTTCCAAAATTTAATGGGTTCTTACAGCACATTATACTTATCCGTTGTTAATATCTTGTGAAAATTGGGCATGGAGTTTTACGTAATCCTGCTCCACACACAGACACACAGACAACTATATATATATATATATATATATATATATATATATATATATATATATATATATATATATATATATATATATATATATATACGTATACACATAGATACACACACGGACACAACTATATATATATATATATATATATATATATATATATATATATATATATATATATATATATATATATACGTATACACATAGATACACACACGGACACAACTATATATATATATATATATATATATATATATATATATATATATATATATATATATACGTATACACACATAGATACACACACACAACTATATATATATATATATATATATATATATATATATATATATATATATATATATACATATATATATATATATATATATATATATATATATATATATATATATATATATAGTTGTGTCCGTGTGTGTATCTATGTGTGTATATATATATATATATATACATATATATATATATATATATATATATATATATATATATATATATATATACATACATATATACAATCATACCTTGTTTATGGGAATTTCAGAATACGAGTGATTTGATATACGAGCATTGTATTGATCCGCGAGAAATAATTTTCCTCTGTAGGAGCATTTTTGGGGGACAATTACTAACAAGATTAGCACGCATACCCCTATATGCAACCTTTGCAGTGTTCACGGGTTTATTTTGTCCTTTGTTATGTAAACACACTTTGTATATATGTATTCACTTTATATATGTAATACATATATGTTTACATATATAAATTTATGTTTTATATATACACTTGTATATATATGTATATGTATATATGTATATGTACAGTATATATATGTATGTATGTATATATATATATATATATATATATATATATATATATATATATATATATATATATATATATTCCCTGGAAAAGTATCCCAGTTTAGAGGAAGTAAAACAAGGGTCATTCCTAAATCGCCTATTATTCTCTCTCATTCTTTCTTTATCAATCCATTAACAATTGACAACCTAAACACAAAAGATAGCTTATAGGTACCAATGACATCGGACAAAACAAAATTAATAATTTTATAAAACGTACTTGAAATCTCCTCCTCTATCAAACGACATAACCATATATGTTTTCCAATGAGAGATGTAAGTAAAGGAATATATGAACGATATTCTATGAACAAAATAGAATGTCTAGTCTTGCACAATGTTTAAAAGTTTCAGTCACTTGAGGAGGAAGCCGAAGCGGCCGAACAATGCCTTAACTTTCGCATAAAATTCTGTAATATTGCTCCAATAATTTGAAACTTTTGGATAAAATCATCGACGTTTTTTTTTTTTTTTTTTTTTTTCTTTTTTTTTCAGTTGAGATGGAATAAAAGTAAGTAAAATATTTAATAAATGGATGTGAGGCCCTGTTGCTTATCGGTTATTTTTTTATTGTTTGAAATAATTTTTATTGGATTTTTGAAGTTCATATTTTGAAAGCTTATTTTTGATACAAAAACAATTCAGAATATTGGCTGGATATTTTTACTTCTATAAGATAGTTTGATTTAAAAGCACACTTTAAGGCCTTATTCAACCATTCAATCTGTACCAATAATTTTAAGTAGGGTAATTATACAAAGGAACGCTTCTGTCATGTGAAGTGGCCTTACGAATATAGATGGTCTTAGTTACAATATGCTGGCGAAGAAAATTAACATGATTTCATTTTTGTTCTACTCGTTCTAAATGGTATTAAGATTTAGGGATATGGTCAGTATATGTGAATATTTTTTTTTTCAACGTTAGTGCTCCTAGATGAATTGATTCCTAATGGTATTATAAAAGTTATTAGTCTATTCAAGCGAGAACACCTAGATCTTGAAATAATTACTGAGCTGAAAACCATTGATAAAATCTAACATCGCCACGTATAAGGTATTTAGCAGGTTTTCGTTAATGGGGAATAGGTTTACACATTTCCTGTTCAACTGTGAATGGAACATTGTGCAGAAAATTATCATGAAATTAAACATTTCACTAATCTACGCGTAATGTTCACCAGCATTGCTTACCTTCATTTTATACATTATCGCACTTCCTAACTATCATTTCATGCAATCATTCTACTTCTACTATCTTGATATCCCTCACCTTCCTAAGTAATCTTCCATATTGCACACTTCTTTCTACAGTCTATGGTACTCCATTCTTAGTACTTGATCAAACAGTTGGCTGCGACTGGGGCAGCCCAAAATCTTTAACGTCCTCTGCCCTCAATCATCCTGATTGGCCGTATCTCGAATGGTCTGCTCTGCTGTGCTGCACATGCCAGCCGTGTGGATCACTGCTATAGTCTACCATCGCCAAAGGACCAGCTATTATTACCATTGGATCCCCTCTGGTTACGTCTCATTCTTTCTTTGCCTACGCATATAGCAAATTGTGTAGCCTGCTCTGTATACGTTCTCCTATTACCTCATACACTTGACAACACTTAAGATGTCCAAAATATTCTTCTTCGCTCAAAGGGTTAACTACTGCGCTGTAAGTGATCAGTTGGTACTTTCCAATTGGTTAGGATAGAAGAGACTTTACCTATGGTAAGCAACTCTTCTGGGAGAAGGACGCTCTAAGATCAAACCATTGTTCTATAGTTTTGGGTAGTGCCATAGCCTCTGTACCATGGTCTTCCACTTTCTTGGGTTTGAGTTCCCTTGCTTGAGGAGGGACTCATGCACACTATTCTATCTCTTCATTTTTTCCTTTAATCACTTGACTATTTTCCCTGTTGGAGGCCTTGAGCTTATAGCATCCTGCTTTTCCCATTAGTAGTGTAGCTTAGCTTGTAATGATAATAACCACCATGCTTTGGTCTGGCCCCAGTCGCTTCGCAAACCATTAAGAAACTCCTTTCACCTGCACTAGCTTTCTACGTAACTCTTTTCTCATTTCATTCTTCTCATACTATATTTGCTGCACAAATATTTCATTACATAATAATGAAGCTTTTTTCCCTTAATTTATTTCACATTGTATACTCCCATGATAGAAAAGTGGCGCAAACATCCCACATATTCACTTAAAATTCCTTTGTAAGGCCTCTAAGTCAATACTACATTTCCTATTTCGGGTATGCTGTGACTTCTCTCCTTCAAACATCTGTTAATTCACACGTTGATGCCTCTGAATCATCAGTTAACTAATTATTAGATATGAAATTCACAACTTAAATGATATCTATAAGCTTTTGTTAAAGCGTGCCTAAATATCTTTGGTTTTCTACTTAACTTTCGTAATGATATACGTAAAATTAACGTTTCCAAAATTAACACGCGGTATACTATTTTCCAAATAGATGTAAAGACTCAATTTTAAAGAAGACCGATATATCGTAAAGGTTAGCAAAGAATAGGTACAAACCATATTAAAGAAAAATGCGAATTCAGGACACAAAAGAAACACTGCTGCTTTAACCAAAGCCTTTTTTAATGCTTGCCCAAGCAAGAATTCGCACGCCCACCCTTGTGTTTGTTTCAGACAATTTTATTTCTTCGTTATACTTTTGAATAAGACCATTTCATGCAGTTCTTCTTTGGGGATTATTTTAAGTTTGAAAATTTAAAACTTTTGCATAAGCCTATTGTTCAGGTGGATTTAACTTTTGGTGGTTTTCAAGGATCTGTGTTAAGATTCTCTTAATTTGCAACTTAATCAGGGAAAATGAACGAAATACTAAGAACCAGTAATCAGATTTCTGACCTCAGCCAAGGGATTACATGGACGCACGCCTACGACACGCTGTAACCACATCCTGATCTTAAATTTTAACCTGGAGTTAGAATCCTTGTGCTGGTGGCAAATTTGTGTCATGGCCCAGAACGCATTTACAGTGTAAATTGAGTTTTATCATTTGGGTCTTAATTTCATATCGTGATTTTTAACTGTGACTCACAATGATACAAATTGTTTATGCTTCTCAGTATCAATCCGGATCATGTCATAAATCTTAAGGGGGTTTCTCTAGCCCAGGGACTAGCGGTAGGTTAGATTTGATGAGATCTTCAGGTAATTTATGGGCAACCCTTTAAAAGGTCAAGAGAAAGAAAGTAATCCAGAATAATTTTGTTTGGACATCATTAAAATGGTCAAACTTTTACTCAAGTCTACGGACCAAGCTTTCCCTTTTTTATATGCTGACCATGAAAGAATCTACTGTATGGTAATAACAAGAATCGCGATCTTGGTCCTGATCACTTCCAAAATTTAATGGGTTCTTACAGCACATTATACTTATCCGTTGTTAATATCTTGTGAAAATTGGGCATGGAGTTTTACGTAATCCTGCTCCACACACAGACACACAGACAACTATATATATATATATATATATATATATATATATATATATATATATATATATATATATACGTATACACATAGATACACACACGGACACAACTATATATATATATATATATATATATATATATATATATATATATATATATATATATATATATATATATATATACGTATACACATAGATACACACACGGACACAACTATATATATATATATATATATATATATATATATATATATATATATATATATATATACGTATACACACATAGATACACACGCACAACTATATATATATATATATATATATATATATATATATATATATATATATATATATATATATATATATACATATATATATATATATATATATATATATATATATATATATATATATATATATATATATATATATATATATATATATATATATATAGTTGTGTCCGTGTGTGTATCTATGTGTGTATATATATATATATATATATATATATATATATATATATATATATATATATATATATATATATATATATATACATACATATATACAATCATACCTTGTTTATGGGAATTTCAGAATACGAGTGATTTGATATACGAGCATTGTATTGATCCGCGAGAAATAATTTTCCTCTGTAGGAGCATTTTTGGGGGACAATTACTAACAAGATTAGCACGCATACCCCTATATGCAACCTTTGCAGTGTTCACAGGTTTATTTTGTCCTTTGTTATGTAAACACACTTTGTATATATGTATTCACTTTATATATGTAATACATATATGTTTACATATATAAATTTATGTTTTATATATACACTTGTATATATATGTATATGTATATATGTATATGTACAGTATATATATGTATGTATGTATGTATATATATATATATATATATATATATATATATATATATATATATATATATATATATATATATATATATATATATATATATATATATATATATATTCCCTGGAAAAGTATCCCAGTTTAGAGGAAGTAAAACAAGGGTCATTCCTAAATCGCCTATTATTCTCTCTCATTCTTTCTTTATCAATCCATTAACAATTGACAACCTAAACACAAAAGATAGCTTATAGGTACCAATGACATCGGACAAAACAAAATTAATAATTTTATAAAACGTACTTGAAATCTCCTCCTCTATCAAACGACATAACCATATATGTTTTCCAATGAGAGATGTAAGTAAAGGAATATATGAACGATATTCTATGAACAAAATAGAATGTCTAGTCTTGCACAATGTTTAAAAGTTTCAGTCACTTGAGGAGGAAGCCGAAGCGGCCGAACAATGCCTTAACTTTCGCATAAAATTTTGTAATATTGCTCCAATAATTTGAAACTTTTGGATAAAATCATCGACGTTTTTTTTTTTTTTTTTTTTTTCAGTTGAGATGGAATAAAAGTAAGTAAAATATTTAATAAATGGATGTGAGGCCCTGTTGCTTATCGGTTATTTTTTTATTGTTTGAAATAATTTTTATTGGATTTTTGAAGTTCATATTTTGAAAGCTTATTTTTGATACAAAAACAATTCAGAATATTGGCTGGATATTTTTACTTCTATAAGATAGTTTGATTTAAAAGCACACTTTAAGGCCTTATTCAACCATTCAATCTGTACCAATAATTTTAATTAGAAGTTTGAGCCCCTGTTCAACCTTGACTTTTCTATTTCAAGGCTGTTAAATTCTTTACTTGGGTTTTGGATATTATTGGACTACATTGCTATTTCAAATGTAAAAAAAAAAAAGAAAAAAAAGTTTAATTTAAAGGTTGTGGTGGCTGATGCGGTAACGTCCCTGACTGGTGATCGCCAGACTGGAGTTCGAATCCCGCTCAAACTCGATAGTTTCTTTGGTCGCTGCAACCTCACCATCCTTGTGAGCTAAGGATGGGGAGTTTGGGGACGCCTATAAGTCTATCTGTTGAGTCATCAGTAACCATTGCCTGGCCCACCTTGGTCCTAGCTTGGGTGGAGAGTGGGCTTGGGCGTTGATCATATGTACATATGGTCAGGGCAATTTCACTATCCCTTGCCTCTGCCATTCATGAGCGGCCTTTAAAACTTTTAATACTTTATTCGTAATTTTAAAAAACATATATATGAAGAATAAATTATTTTTACTTCTAATATAAAAGGCCTATCCCATTTTGCCTGAAAATAGAAGCCATTATTGGTAATTGTAATGTTTAAAAAGAATTAATGAATTAAGAATTTCAAAATTGCAAAATTACTTTTGGTTTTGATATCAAAGTTTAGGGTTTGGGTCGGAAGAAAAATAATGGTTGATGAGTTACTGTGCCAGTCACGATTGAAAAAATAAATGAATAAACTAATGATTATATTTGTAACAAAAAGTATGTTCTCAAACCCTAGCTCTTTTGTTATCCACATCCCACCAGTGTCTCGTTACAGCACAGAGCCGCCTCCTACGGTGTGTTACAGTTTCAGGAATAAATATACATTTTTAAGCACTGAATTCAGTGGGATTATCCGTGACGTCACATAACCACTGACGACATAAAGGGATGAAATCTAGGCTTTTGTCTGTTTAATTCATAAAACATTGCGAAAGTAGAACAGCTCTCTATTATGTGAGACTTTCATTGTGTATTTACAATAAATAACAGCTTCTATTTTTGTGTCAATAAATCTATATATTACTTTTCCAATCCCATGATAGGAATTTTCACCTCATAAGTCTCCCCCCCCCAAAAAAAAAAAATGGCTGCTATGTTCCACCTAATTTAGCCAGACTATCTTGATCCTTAGGAATCTTTAATCTTTGTTCAACGTGTCTCGGATGATTTATGAAATTCATCCAACGTGGTCAGCATGATCCATAAGATTCTTCTAAAATGGTTTACATGATCCATGAGATTCTTCTAAAATTGTTTACGCGATCCATAAGATTCTTCTAAAATGGTTTACACGATCCATAAGATTCTTCTAAAATGGTTTACACGATCCATAAGATTCTTCTAAAATGGTTTACACGATCCATAAGATTCTTCTAAAATTGTTTACACGATCCATAAGATCCTTCTAAAATGGTTTACATGATCCATAAGATTCTTCTAAAATGATTCACATGATCCATAGGATTCTTCTAAAACGGTTTACATGATCCATAAGATTCTTCTAAAATGGTTTACAAGATCCATAAGATTCTTCTAAAATGGTTTATGTGATCCATAAGATTCTTCTTAAATGGGTTACATGATCCATAAAATTCTTGTAAAATGGTTTACAAGATCCATAAGATTCTTCTAAAGGGTTTACATAATTCATAAGATTCTTCTTGAATGATTTACATCATCCATAAAATTCTTCTAAAATCGTTTACATGATGTATAGGATTCTTCTAAAAGGGTTTACTTGATGTATAAGATTCTTCTAAAATGATTTACATGATCTTTAAGATTCTTCTAAAATGGTTTACATGATCCTTAAGATTCTTCTAAAATGGTTTACACGATCCATAAGATTCTTCTAAAATGGTTTACCCGATCCATAAGATTCTTCTAAAATCGTTTACACGATCCATAAGATTCTTCTAAAACGGTTTACATGATCCATAAGATTGTTCTAAAACGGTTCACATGATGTATAAGATTCTTCTAAAATGGTTTACATGATACTTAAGATTCTTCTAAAATGGTTTACATGATCCATAAGAATCTTCTAAAACGGTTTACAAGATCCATAAGATTCTTCTAAAAGGATTTACATGATCCATAAAGTTCTTCTAAAGTGGTTTACATGATCCATAAGGTTCTTCTAAAATGGTTTACATGATCCATAAGGTTCTTCTAAAAGGATTTACATGATCCATAAGGTTCTTCTAAAAGGATTTACATGATCCATAAGATTCTTCTAAAAGGATTTACATGATCCATAAGGTTACTCTAAAAGGATTTACATGATCCATAAGGTTACTCTAAAATGGTTTACATGATCCATAAGGTTACTCTAAAATGGTTTACATGATCCATAAGGTTCTTTTAAAATGGCTTACATGATCCATAAGATTCTTCTAAAAGGGTTTACTTGATGTATAAGATTCTTCTAAAATAGTTTACATGATCCTTAAGATTCTTCTAAAATGGTTTACATGATCCACAAGGTTCTAAAATGGTTTCCATAAGGTTCTTCTAAAATGTTTTACATGATCCTAAGATTCTTCTAAAATGTTTTACATGATCCTAAGATTCTTCTAAAATGTTTTACATGATCCTTAAGATTCTTCTAAAATGGTTTACATGATCCAGAAAGTTTTTCTAAAATGGTTTCCATAAGGTTCTTCTAAAAGGATTTACATGATCCATAAGATTGTTCTAAAACGGTTTACATGATGTATAAGATTCTTCTAAAATGGTTTACATGATCCTTAAGATTCTTCTAAAATAGTTTACATGATCCTTAAGATTCTTCTAAAATAGTTTACATGATCCTTAAGATTCTTCTAAAATGGTTTACATGATCCATAAGATTCTTCTAAAACGGTTTACATGATCCATAAGATTCTTCTAAAAGGATTTACATGATCCATAAAGTTCTTCTAAAAGGGTTTAGATGATCCATAAGGTTCTTCTAAAAGGGTTTACATGATCCATAAGGTTCTTCTAAAAGGATTTACATGATCCATAAGATTCTTCTAAAAAGATTTACATGATCCATAAGATTCTTCTAAAATGGTTTAAAATGATCCATAAGATCCTTCTAAAAAGGTTTAAATGATCCATAAGGTTCTTCTAAAATGGTTTACATGATCCATAAAGTTCTTCTAAAATGGTTTACATGATCCATAAGGTTCTTGTAAAATGGTTTACATGATCCATAAGATTCTTCCAAAAGGATTTACATGATCCATAAGATTCTTCTAAAAGGGTTTACTTGGTGTATAAGATTCTTCTAAAAGGGTTTACTTGGTGTATAAGATTCTTCTAAAAGGGTTTACTTGATGTATAAGATTCTTCTAAAAGGGTTTACTTGATGTATAAGATTCTTCTAAAATGGTTTACATGATCCAGAAGGTTCTTCTAAAATGGTTTCCATAAGGTTCTTCTAAAATGGTTTACATGATCCTTAAGATTCTTCTAAAATGGTTTACATGATCCAGAAGGTTCTTCTAAAATGGTTTCCATAAGGTTCTTCTAAAATGGTTTACATGATCCAGAAGGTTCTTCTAAAATGGTTTCCATAAGGTTCTTCTAAAATGGTTTACATGATCCAGAAGGTTCTTCTAAAATGGTTTCCATAAGGTTCTTCTAAAATGGTTTACATGATCCATAAGATTCTTCTAAAAGGATTTACATGATTCATAAGGTTCTTCTAAAAGGATTTACATGATCCATAAGGTTCTTCTAAAATTGTTTACATGATCCATAAGATTCATAACAACTACTTCCGTGAATCATATGATTCTTCATTCAACGCGTATCTCGAGGTCCGAAAGAATAGTTACTCAACATGCTCTTGATTCATTAATAGTTGAGGCCTTAAAACGTCCTTTAGTAGAGGCTATGGTGACTGATCATATAAATCAGATTATTATTATTATT
>NC_090727.1:164978891-164986391 GCF_036898095.1 Palaemon carinicauda | reverse complement strand
TATATATATATATATATATATCTATATATATATCTATATATATATCTATATATATATCTATATATATATCTATATATATATATATATATATATATATATATATATATATATATATATATATATATATATATATATATATATAATCATCCTCCTCCTCATCATCATCATCTCCTACTTCGCGCTTCATAGTGTTCAGCCATGTAGGCCTGGGTCTTCCAATTATTCTAGTCCATTGTGGAACCCAGCTGAACGTTTTGTGAACTAATCTCTTGGAGTGCGAAAAGCATGCCCAAACTATCTCCATCTACCCATCATCATGATCTCATCCACAAAGGTCACTTTAGTAATCTCTCTTAGTTTAATTTCTAATCCTATCCTGCCATGTAACTCCCAATATTCTTCAGAGGGCTTTGTTCTCAAATCTACTAAATCTATTGGAGATTGTTTCATTGTCATACCATGACTCATGTCCATAGAGTAACACCTATCTCGCTAAACTTATATATAGTCTGATTTTTATATGTAATTTCAGGCGACTTGATTTTCAAATTTTACTTAATCTAGTCATTTTCTGATTTGCTCTTTTTAATCTTTCACTAAACTTTAATTCTAAAGACCCTGTATTGGAGATCCATAGTTCCTAAATACTCAAATGATTTTACCTCATTAATCCTTTCTCCTTCCAATGATATTTCATCTTCCATTACTTACTCCGTTCTCATCATTTCTGTCTTTCTTCTATTTATCTTCAGCCCAACCTCGTGTGATATTTCGTGCATTCCGGTAAGCAAGTATTGCAAATCCTGTGGTGTTCTGCTAACAAAATCAGCATTATCAGCATACTCTAGGTCTGCTAAATTCCTATCACCAATCCAGTCCAATCCTTCTCCACCATCTCTGACTGTTCTACGCATTACAAAATCCATGAGGAGGATAAACAACATAGGTGACAACACAATCCCTTAGAGTACTCCGCTGTTCACTTGAAATTCATTTGATAAGACTCCATTAGCATTAACTTTGCACTTGCTATGCTCATGAACAGACTCGATCAAATTTACACATTCAAGAGAAATTCCATAATAGCGCAAGACTCGCCACAAAATTGGCCTGTGCACACTGTCAAAAGCTTTTTCATAGTCCACAAATGCCATCAAAAGGGGATTTCGATATTCTACGCGTTGCTGTACAACATGTCTCAAAATGAAAATTTGGTCAATGCAACTAATACATTTTCTAATTCTTGCTTGTTAATCTCTTAGCTTTTAAATCACTCTTTCTCTCCAGTCTCTTTAGAATAAGCATACTATATATTTTCAGAACAACTGACGTAAGTGTTATGCCTCAGTAATTATTACAATCAGTCAGGTCTCCTTTTTTCGCTATTTACACCAACACTCCTAGCTCCCATTCATCAGGTTTTGCCTCTTTATGCCATGCCACACATACACACACTCGCACACACAACACACACATATGTATGTATATGTATATATATATATATATATATATATATATATATATATATGCATATATATACATATATATGTATATATATATATATATATATATATATATATATATATATGCATATATATACATATATATGTATATATATATATATATATATATATATATATATATATATATATATATATATATATAATGTATGTATGTATAAATGTTTATATAAATTATATGATATATATATATTATATATATATATATATGTGTGTGTGTGTGTATATATAGATGTATGTATGTATGTATATATATATATATATATATATATATATATATATATATATATATATATATATGTATATATATGCATATAGATGTATATAGATGTATATGTATATATATATATATATATATATATATATATATATATATATATATATATTTCTTTCCGGCCCCTCATGTAGGGGAGAGAGAGTAGTCATACCATGGTGAGACTGGGTACCCAGAGAAATACATTAGGAAACCGCTATTCCACAAATTGCGAAAACTGACGTGTTGTAGTTAGAATGAGGGGGGTGGGAAGGGTTAAATCTGTGTGTGTGCATATTTATCCTTTTTGACGGGATTGCGTACACTAGTTGATGATGATAATGGTGATAATAACAATAAATATAGAAATGATAATATTCGTTTTGACATGTATTCACTTTTTCCGCCTTGAATCTGTATTCACATTTCTGTAGCAGTATTCATGAACAATTTCCGGCAAGGGAGCGGCTGACCGAGGAGGGCCGGTTCTTCGAAAATTGGATACGCTTCGTATCCGTTTGAAGGATATAATTTGGCTTTTTGAAAGCAGACACTTTTAGAACCTCGCTCTTTTACGTTAGATTCAATTCAATATCGGGGTGGTTTTATTGCCATGATAAATTCTCTGCAGTGCAGATTGACATTTTTCCCTCGAGGATTAATTCACAAGTTTATGCTTCTATACATATGGATTTGTGAGTGTATGAATTGCAAGAATATTTTTATCTATATAGATAATGGATCACTTGAGAAGTGAAGATATTTGCATGGGTAATGGAACTGTTTTTTGGCCATATTCTTGCACTCGTATGTACTTGCCTTCGTCACGATTTAGGGGAAGGTATGTAATTGCCCCTGTCGTCGTTTATTTATTGTTTGTGAGAAACTTTACGCAAAAACTATTGGACGATTTTGACCAAACTTGGTAGTCATATTGTGTATGACCCATGGATGAATCTGTAATATTTTGGATAAAGTACATTAAAGTACAAGTGCGTAGCAGTACATCGAAAGTAATTTCATTGTTAAGTAAATGGCAAATATTTTGTTTATTTTTTATTTTTAACATTGGCCAAAAACCACTGAACCAATTTCAACAAAACTTGGTGGATAAGTGGAGTATAACCCAAGCACAAACCCATTATATTTAGAACATGCATTGGAGTAAAAAAAATGCATTGGAGCTAAGAGAAAAATAATACTGCTTGGCGTGGCGAAAGCATGATCTCAACTGAGTGCCCCTTTAGTTGTTCATGTAAGCATATGATGTATGTGCGCATGCAAGTATAGAATATAGTTTTGAAGCCCCTTTAGAAGCAGGAACAAGACGAATAACAAACGGCAATATAGAAAATGAAGACTTTTGAGAATACGCAGTCATGTGAACATGTATCTAAGAGTGCCTTTGTTTGTGTATGTACGTTTTAATTTAGTGTACTATTTCGAGAAGCAGCTTTAGTGTTGCAACCCAATTTTGTAATTAAAATTTGAAACAAAATATGTACGAATAAAAGACGTAACTTTTAATGCAGTGCACTATTTCAAAAATCCAATTTAGTGTTGCACTCCAATTTTGAAATTAGAATTTGAAACAAAATATATAGGAAGAAAAAACATACGTTTTAATGCAGTACACTATTTCAAAAATCAGCTTTAATGTTGATCTCAAATTTTGTAGTTACAATTTGAAACAAAATATCTACGAAGAAAATTATATATACACAGTGTATATATATATATATATATATATATATATATATATATATATATATATATATATATATATATATATAGTGTGTGTGTATGTGTATATATATGTGTATGTGTATAAATGTATACATATATGTGTATATATGTATATATATATATATATATATGTATATATGTATATATAATGTATGTATGTATATATATGTATGTATGTATATATATGTATGTATATATATATATATATATATATATATATACATATGTGTGTGTGTGTATATGTATGTATATATGTATGTATATATATATATATATATATATATGTATATATATATATGTATATATATATATATATATATATATATATATATATATATATATATATATATATATATGAGTATATATGTATATATATATATATATATATATATATATATATATATATATATATATATATATATACCGAAAAAGGAAACCGAATACTTGAGAACTGACAACGAGAAAACCTCTCCCGGAAGAAAGCCTTGTGTCACAGTCAGAAATGGAATTGCTCTCAATAAACTACGAGATTCGTCCCATAAGGTATAAAAGGTTGGTCCGTTCCCTCGTCAGTTCTCTGTTGACCAGTGAATGGACACATCACTAACCCATACAGGGATGGATGAATAAATAAAAATGCAAATGGAGGGATCTAGAACAGGTGGGAGACAAATCTATATAGAGATCGTTAGGGTGGAACGATAGTTTACTCAGAAATGGTGGGAGTGAAGCAACATATAGTCAAACCAAAAAAGGCGGAAATTTTACATCATCACAGAGAGAGAGAGAGAGAGAGAGAGAGAGAGAGAGAGAGAGAGAGAGAGAGAGAGAGAGACAGAGAGAGAGAGAGAGAGAGAGAGAGAGAGAGAGGGCATTCATGTTTTTGCCTTCATAATGAATATATTTTTTTCAAGTACTTTACGAAAATCTTTCTGAATTAAGTACTAAATATGAATAAAGAATCAGTATATACAAGAAACATAAATGATATCCCGTTTTGTTTGCATGCAAATGCATGCATGTATATTTTTCTATTTATTTTAATTAGTTTGTGTTTCTGCCTATTTACTTTACTTTTTTATATTACTCTTACGTTGAGGTGGTTTTACTTTTTTCCCTTCCTATGGAATCTTCAAGTTTTATTATTACTTAATTCAGATAAATATTTGTTTATGAACATCATAAACAACAATAATGATAATTAGAGGGCCATTCAGTAGAGCGCAGGCCTCCGCCGTGGCAGCTTATTTATCGACCTTGAGCTTGACCTGTGGTCTTACCATGTATTATTGACGTGGATTTTCATACACTCAAATATGAACCAAGTTTGAAGTCTGTGACAACGATTACGTGAAGTGGATATTTTCCTTGACCATGACCTTGACCGTCCAAAATTTAACTATTTCCAGCTTTTTACATAAGTTAATCCCTGCAAGTTTCATTACACTACGATTAAAATTGTGGCCAGGAAACTGTTCACAAACACACACAGGGGGTAAAACATAACCTTCTTCTAACTTTGTTGGCGCAGGCAAATCCCGCCGCTTCCACTTGAACCTTCATTGTAACATTACCAGTGCTCTGTTTTTATAGCGTTGCATTATCCGCCAATAAAAGTAAACGAGTGTGACTCTGAACTTGCTGAAGTCAGATGATGTTGAATTTTAGATTCTAGGTCACAGATAGTCAAAGGATATGGTGTCATTTTAAAGGCAATATGTGGTTTTCTATCTGTCAATAATATTAATCGAGTTTGTATCTGCACTCGTTTGAAAATTATGGTCCTCGAAAATTCGACCCCCTCAAACTTTGAACCCACCAATCTTCTAAACCTTGCATTTTTACTGTTTTGGTATATAGAATTATATTTACGGTACAGAAAAATTAAGATTTTGGTCTTGGTTTCAAGTGAGTCTGATAATTTTTCAATATTTGAGTTATGATAAAAAATGGATTCTGATCTTTCGGAACACTGTAACCTTAACCTTGAACGTATGGAGTCTTAATATTGATGGAGTCTGTTGTGTGCCATAGTGCATGTATCCCGAAAAAAATTTAAGCAAATCGGTATAATAGTTTTTCGTCAAGTTGCTAAAGAAGATGCAAACAAACTAACAAAGAATTATCAAAATATACTGTATACCACTCGCTCACCTCAGTGGGATAGGGCAATAATAATTTCTATCTGGATAAGTATTTCGAACAAAGATATCACTTTCAAGAATACTTGAAGGAAAAACCACAAATGCTCAAGTGACTTCGAAATACAATGTCACATCTTCTTAACTTAGAAAACCAATGGAACATGAGGCAACTTTTAGAAAACTATAAAATTTGACTTCCATGAAGTTATTTGGCACACATTGAACCACCCTCATTGAAAACTGATCTTCAATGGTTGTCTTATTTCTCATTATTAAGCAGGCTTACACAAGCCTATTGGAAACGTCCCCAACTCGCATATTACATGGGTCTGGAGTTCGAGCCCGGCTTAAGCCATGATGTTCAAACCCGATGGTTTCCAGTGGTGGTAACAACCTCTCCGTTCTTGTAATCTATTGACGAAGGGCTTTTGTGAGTAACTGTTGAGTCACCAACAACCATTGCCTGCCCCTCCATGGTCCTAGAGGGTTCTTGGGCACTGATCATATTAATTATGGTTGGTCTCTAGGATAGTCCTGTCCCTTGCCTATGTAAATCATGAACGACATCTAAGCCAGTCTAGACATTTAATATGAACATATTACTGATCTTTGCTGCACTAAGTTAAGATCCCCTCTTTTTTTATACATAATACATCTAGTATTCACCCCCAATCTAGATACGTGACATTCTCCGCCAGAGTTAAAACCCTCTACTATGGACAAACTACCATATACATAAATTACTCGTTATGTCATTAACGGAACTACTCCGAAGAACTGTGTTCCATCTTAATAAGAGAGCCTTGTTTGTTTCTTTGCATAAATGATAATGTAATTATCTAATTATGAGAGCTTTTGAGTCGACCGTAACGATTTTCAGTTAGAATTTATCTTTTCATATTATATAAATTCAATTTGATCATAAACATTACATTGTCGTTGCCAATAGGAAATTTCATTATAATATCACTTTAAATCAATCGCATAGTTGGTGTAAATACAAAGGTTCCAACGAGGAAATTGAACGCCCATTGACATCAGTCAAAGCAACCTTTCAACAAGAAATACAAAAATATGAATGAATAGATTTATGAATAAGGAATCGATCAATCAAAATATAATAAAATGATAGCCCAATTATTCATTCGTGGCATACCAAAAGCATGTTACTGTCAGGATATCTGAGCCACGCGTTTGCTTGTTAAAAAATGAAGGGTTATACAAGATATCGAATCATTTGTCTGCGTTAGTCTCAAAAGCAGAAATAAAGAATAGATTTTTTTTTTTTTTTTTTTGAAGAACGAAGGGCAAGAAGAAAATTTATGTTTACGTTCTGGTGCTGTATAATTTCTTGCGTGTTTATTTTAGATAAGCATTTGCGCTTTTAGGAGGAACAGCATCGTTATTAATGCAAGGAAAGCAAAATTTTTGCTTTAGATAACTTTAGTATCTATTTTGTGTTGTTCCTCATTTTAAAATGTAGTTAAAGCTTAAACTAATTCATTTTGAAAGATGATGAAAATGATGATATTGTCTATACATTCTACATGTAGAAAGAATTATATTCAAGATGGAATTTCCTTTGCATCTTCGGTTTCCGAGTATGAATTCTATATTGAGCATATTTTTTATATTTATAAAAAAGAATTTTTCACATCTAGAATAATTGGTTTGTTCCGGAGCGCCGTTGGCTAACGATTGTATGCTGGTTAGTTTGCTCAGCCTGTTACGTTTCTGCTGAAGACAAATTGCTTCAACAATACAAATAAAGGCAAGAAATTCATCATTCGTACTTATCCTTCTTTTACATTTATTCATCTTATTTATGTACGAAGCC
>NC_090727.1:164958891-164966391 GCF_036898095.1 Palaemon carinicauda | reverse complement strand
CACCCAAGCTAGGACCAAGGAGGGCCAGGCAATGGCTGCTGATGACTCAGCAGATAGATCCATAGGCTCCCCCAAACCCCTATCCTTAGCTCACAAGGATGGTGAGGTTGCAGCAACCAATGGAACTAACGAGTTTGAGCGGGACTCGAACCCCCTGACTGGCAATCACCAGGCAAGGACGCTACCACCAGGCCACCGCAACCTTCTTGCAAGATTTCATTATAGTTTGACTGATTTTGGAAAGTTTTAAAATATATTGGAAGGAATGAAAGCATTTCTCAATTCACTCTGTTGTAAAGGAGGTTTATAAAGGAAAATGGGATTCTTTTCGTTTCAAAGCTTGTATAGAAATAATTAAATGATATTCAGAAAGACAGAATAAAATTTACCCTGACACCAGTTGCAGCTTAAAACATGCTTTTCGAAGAGTTACATTATGTGAACTGCAGGATGTTGTTTTTATGTTTAAATTAGATAAAAACGTTGCGTTACATTTCTTGAAATTTCTTTTGAAAGACACGAGACAGTTGGTGTGTCATGTCCGCTCCCTGTTTATACTTATCCAAAAGGAGACACGAACATATTTATGAACATGATATGCCGAAGTATCCATTGGTGCCAAATATCCAAATAGATCAAAGAAATATAGAATAATAATTCTAAGGTCTTATCTATCACATATGAGCGTGAAGGCCCTGGTAAAGTTAAAAAAAAGCGGTGATGATTTTTTTTTTCCATGAATTGTTAGTTCTGACAAGTACAGTGGCAACGTGTTCGCCTAGCATTCGCATGGCAGCAGATCGATCCCAGCCCAGGACCGTGAGTTTAAGGTGTTCACTGGGGAGGCCACTGCTGTTATTGTGCACCACAGTGGGGACATATGCTTGCTCGGCTGACGATCTGGTGAGCATCTATTCTGATGAAACCGGAACGGAAACCAGACACGTTTACCTTTACTTTATCACTACCAACAATAAGCTTTAAAAGATACCCATATGTAATTTGTAATATAATAGCTTCTATAAGACGAATAACAATCCAATATTATATTATCGTTTCTTCCATAAAGGTCTTATAATATCCATGATCGCGTTTGAAGGATATGTGGTAAGGTTCAGCAACCTTATTCAAAATATGATAATGCTATAATTTTCTCTCTTCTTCAAAGGTACATTTGCGCACCATATTTTAACAAGTATGGCATAAACGTTAGGAAATCCCGAATCCTAAAGGCAAAAAGTAAAATAAAAAAATAAAAAAAGGAAAAAAAGCCTTTCTTATATCCACGCAAGTACGCAAAATAAAAAAATGCAAATATTCTCTTAGGTGATAGTGCATTATTGAATCACTTAAAAATTTGCCGTAATAACGGTAAATATCCTGGAATAAATGTTGCCACTCATTTACCGTTTTAAAAACGGATACATTGAAGAAAATTAATGATACTACGGTCACCAACCCGTAAAATATAACAACAAAGTATGATACAATTACTGTCGTCTGTATTTTACTGAAATACGTCTGAAAACAGTATATTTTTACTGAGAATTTTGATCAAAATTACGGCTTTTCCTAATAGAGAAAGATGAAAAATAATAACCAAAATGCAATAATGTTTCATCTCCATAGAATAAGGGTCAAGTTTTATCTTTTGTTAAGTTCTATGGCTCTTGAAGAAGAAGAGGTTACAGCATAAGTTACAAGAGCCTCGCTCCATTGTCTTACTGTTTCTGAATTATTAAACTCTGTTCGGAGCGATGCAAAGTTTCGCTTATTTGTATGTTCGTTTTAAAAAGGATTTTACATCACATGCTTTATATCCGTTTGTATTTTACTATGATTCTCTACTTTTCTCCTCTCTTCTCTTTATATAAGGAAACCTCCTTCTAGAGAATGACCTCTCTGGGTTGCTCCTTATTAGTTTGACTCATTACGAGGTCAAGATGTCTTTGGTTTGATCAATACTTGGATAAGTGAGCACCACTGAGACACCTTCGGGTCTCACCGAAAGATTTGAATGTTATTCATGAATGGCAGAGGCAAGGGACAGCGACAATGACTAAGCTAGTAGGACAATCCCTTAGAGACTGATCATATATACATATGATCAGTGGCCTTGCCCCCCTATTCACCCAAGCTAGAACCAGGGAGAAGCAGACAATGACTGCTTTTGACTCAGCACGTAGACCTATAATCTCCCCCAATACCCCAATCCCTAGCTCACAAGGATGGTTAAGTTGCGCACACTACAAGAAACTATGGAGCTTGAGCAAGACTCTAACACCAGTCCGGCAGAATGCTAGGCAAGGACGTTTCCATTAAGAGTTTAAGTGGGAGTTAAGTGTGGACAATATCAATAATATTAAAAGTCCTTTCTGTAAATAGGAACAGAGTCTTAAAATATAACTGCTTCAGCTATCAACTAAAATAAATTCATGGCGGAGAATTAATAACAACGTTGTGGGTTATTCAAAAAGATCTAAAAATAGAACCAAGAACCAATTCTTCGACAACAACAGCTCGTACTGAACAGGGGCATCAGCAGCAACAAGAGGCGAAATACATATCTTTTTCCTTATATTCAAATTGTGAATTCAATGCAAAGTCCCAAAGGAAAGAAAAAACTCCTTCGTTATTCCATTTCTCCTCTTCTCATCATCTGTTCCTCTTGACATCCAATTATCTGTAGGTCTCATACCTCTAGGGTGCCTTCAAGAGATTTGCATTTGAAGCCTGGATATTCCACCACAACTTCCCATTTCGACGGATAGTTTAGAGAGAAAAAAAGAAAAATTCAGGATAATTTATATAATACATATGTGATATGTATATGTGTAAATATATATATATATATATATATATATATATATATATATATATATATATATATATATATAACGATACACATGTATACATGTATATATGTATATATACATGTGTGTATGTGTATATATGTATATATATATATATATATATATATATATATATATATATATATATATATATATATATATGTGTGTGTATATATGTATATATATATAACTTTTTACAGTAGGTCGGTCAAGGCACCAGCCACCCGTTGAGTGTTATTGGGTAATTTGATTTGCCAGATAGTACTTCATTGATCCTTCTCGAGGCCGGCTCTTTTTTCCTTTGCCTACACATACATCGAACACTCTGGCCTATTCTTTACACATTCTTCTCTTCCTTCATACTCTTCATACATTAAGATAACTAAAAACAAAAAAAAAAAAAACAAAAAAAAAAAATTCCTCACTCATGGGGTTAACTACTGTACTGTAATTGTTCAGTGGCTACTTTTCATTTGGCAAGTGTAGAAGAGGCTCATAGCTATGATAAGCTGCTTTGCTAGGAGAAGGACACTTCAAAAGAGACCCGTTGTTTTGTAGTCGTGGGTAGCCCTATAGCCTCTGTACCATGGATTCCCACTGTCTTGGGTTCGAGTTCACATGGTTCTTTCCTCTTTGGGCTGATTTCCTTGTTATAGCATCCTGCTTTTCCAAATAGAATTGTAGCTTTAATAATAATAATAATAATAATAATAATAATGAATATAAGATATATGGGCTATACAATATATATTTTATATATATATATATATATATATATATATATATATATATATATATATATATATATATAAATATGAATATATATATATATATATATATATATATATATATATATATATATATATATATGTATATATATATATATATATATATATATATATATATATATATATATATATATATGTATATATATATATGTATATATATACAGTATATATATATATATATATATATATATATATATATATATATATATATGTATATATATATATGTATATATATATACAGTATATATATATATATATATATATATATATATATATATATATATATATATATATATGTATATATATATATATATATATATATATATATATATATATATATATATATATATATATATATATATATATATAATGTATGTATGTATGTATGTATGTATACATACATACATACATACATACATACATACTGGATACATACATACATACATACTGGAAAGATCTTTTCGTTGCGCTCTATCCCCTTAAGTTATATTTAGCTATTTATATATTTTATCTTTAACAAAATAGATCTAAAAGTCTTGCATAAGTAAAGCAATATTTTTTTTTTCTTTTTTAATCATTTAAACATGTGATAAACGTCATCAAATATATCTTAACCGTGTCAGGACCTATTTACTTCATCAATACTTAAACGTGATAATGATATATTTACTTTGCTGAATTATTTTCCAAAGGTCTATCACGTGTACCAACCGTGTCCTGAAATAACATGTCTGTTTTTCTCACCGTTAACTGATAACCGGTGCGGTGTCAGTTGAGCATGAAATTGCCTGTTATGTCTTTTGTGCCCTTTTTGCCTGGAGTTTATGTATAGATACGGATTTTCTGTAATAAAGTTACTCAGTTGCTTTCACACTGCCTTTGAGTCACAATATTCTCTCGGCTCGTCACACACGACACCGAAAAGGTCAAATGATCATATTTTGAATGAAGTACAATTAGGTTGACTGATTAGTTTTTAAAATTCTCGTATCATTTTCCAGGTAATAATTATTTCGAGACGAATATTTCCATAGAAATGTAATGCATTCGATAGAAATAATAACTCTCATTTTAACCTTTTATGGTAAGGAAAAGGGAACTGAAGATCATTCCTAAAATTACGCAACTAGACAACTGGTTGCAGAAAGCCTCTGAGCATAGAGATGATGATGATAGTATTTGCATCATCAAAATGAAAAAGCTTTGATATCCATTAAATATAACAAACTTTGGTAAAGTTACAGGTAAACCATATTACCGGGATATAAAGCAATTTCGTAACCTCTGGTGATGTATAATCTTCACTCGCATGTGTTATTCGTTAGGTATTATCTTGGATAAAAGCTGATACTAGTTCAAATTATGATTGTAAATATATCATCATCATCAACATCACCATCTCCTCCTACGCCTATCTGTTCATTTAACCAATGACTTTCATGAGATGTAGGCCAAGTTTATTCCAGTAGTACTTTTTAATGCACTGCAATCATGGCATTGTAGATAAAAGGTTAACCTCCTGGACATTTAATCTAGGTCATCCAGATATAGGTAGCTTGGTGACGCCCTTACTTCTCACTTAGGTAGCTTGGTGAGGCCCTTACTTCTCGCTTAAGCGGCTTGGTGAGGCCCTTACTTCTCACTTAGGTAGCTTGGTGAGGCCCTTACTTCTCGCTTAAGCGGCTTGGTGAGGCCCTTACTTCTCACTTAAGTAGCTTGGTGAGGACCTTACTTCTCACTTGAGTAGCTTGGTGAGGCCCTTGCTTCTCACTTAGGTAGCTTCGTGAAGCCCTTACTTCTCACATGGGTAGCTTGGTGAGGCCCTTACTTCTCACTTAGATAGGTTCGTCAGGCCCTTACTTCTCACTTAGGTAGGATCGTGGGGCCCTTACTTCTCACTTGGGTAGCTTGGTGAGGCCCTTACTTTTCACTTAGGTGTACTCATAATTAGAAATAAACTTTGATATTGTTTTAGCTGTTGTTTTCACCTTATTTTGTAGTTACACGGCATTTCAGCAACGTTAAATAAAACCATAAACCAGAATAGTATAAGTCGGTTTTATATAATTATCATCTTGATTCTGTAGTTACGTATTTCAGCAAAGTTAAATAAGAATATATAAATCAGAATAGTGTAAGTCGCTCTTTGCGTGAACTTACTCTTGGTTTTTTTATCTATCAATTTGGAATCATGGCTGGAATTTTTTTTTTCATTTTTTTTGCATAGAGTCAACCGCATCGAAATGTCCTATTCCCGTGTTTGTATACCAAGCTTATGGGTTTTAAAGTTACCCATGAACGGCAGAAGCCAAGGGTAGTACAATAATGTTGCAGGTACCAACTGTGCGTGAATAAGATCAGCCCCCTATCCACCCAAGCTAGGGTAAGGAAGGGCCAGTTAGTCGGTCGTGGGCTCCCTCCCCACAAACCACCCACACGGACTTTGAGTTTTTCAACACTAGTGAAAATATTTTGAGTCGACAGAGACCTTATCCACAAAGTACTATATCTCTTTAGAGTTCTGTTTGAAGCGGGATTGATGTTGCTTTTATAAAAAAAAAAATTTAGCGATTTTTTTTTCTGTAAGGATTGAGATCGTTGGTTAAAATATCGTTCGTAATCCTCACGTCATTTTCATAAGTCGTTGAACAGCAATAGAAAATCGACAGAACATTTTCAAACCCACGACCAAACCAAATAAATCACCTTCCTACAGCACAAAACCTATTCATAGCTCTCAAGAAACTATAATCTATGCAATTGATTCTCAACAACTGCCATATTGCCTGCTTCCATTACCCTTTCTCTAGCTTCTCATATCATTCCGCCAATAAAGATTTTTATAGAAATTTAGACAGGGCACGCCCATGCTCAAACTCACTTAAAAATTCACGATAGCCCTCAGAAACCTATAATATAATATTCTCAACATCCTCTCATTTTCTCTCTCAATTCTATTAGGTGGTAGACCATGCTCTCATTTATAATCCCTGTGTCTTCTTGATAATCAGTAATCATTTGATTAGTTAAGGATCGTAATATATAAATTGTAGTTTTTAGTATTCTAGTAGGAGGTTCTGCGGTTTCTCTCCATGGTTCCCAACTAGCACAATATCATCTGTTTATGTCAACTATTCGCATTACAATCACAACTCCTTTTCTTGCCCCTCAACCTTGCATTTACGCCTTCTAGCCTCTCTCTGACCTTACACATCACTCCACCCATAAACATTTCACACTTTGTCTACATGATTTAACACACGTTCCACATTAACCACAAAAAGATAATCTTTTTATCAAACCCTACCATTCTCTGCAACCTACATCCTTCAGATTTCTACTCTACCAATTCTATTATAAGATTTTTTATTAGGGTTGTGTATACACACACTCACACACACACACACACACCTTATTTTACCTTTTCATTCAAACTTCTCACATAAGTTTTAAACCAAACACTTGGTTCACGCAAATTCTTCGTTTATTTTATACTTATGTTGAAAAGCTTAATGACATCCTTTAGAAAGTTATCTATAGTCAATTCTTTTTAGTGAAGCAGATTTGCACCGACTCGCAGGGGTGCCCTTTTAGCTCGGAAAAGTTTCCTGCTATATGATTGGTTAGAATTATCTTGTCCAACCAATCAGCGATCAGGAAACTTTTCAAAGCTAAAAGGGCACTCCTGCGAGTCGGTGCAAATCTGCCTCAATAAAAAGAATTTACTATAGTTCTTGATTGTAAACAACTGGAACTATCATAAGTATCATAGATTTTAATCCTTATGAGCGCAATTCACTGTCACGTTTCAAGGATTAAAGGGCTGTTAATCTAGGAAGATTTAGACATTCACATTATTC
>NC_090727.1:164943891-164951391 GCF_036898095.1 Palaemon carinicauda | reverse complement strand
TACATAAATTGTTACACTTGAAAAAAAAAAAACTCGAGCTCTGAGAATAATACGTAACTCCCAGATGGCAATATCTATAAACACTTAATATCCAAAGGTCTCTTACGTTACTCAAAACAAAAATTGGGTGGTTAGTTATGTGAAGTATTCAAAAACCAATCTCTTACTCCGGTTTTAAGTTAGGGAATACGAGCAAAGCACAGAAAAAAAAATGCTGGTGATTGAAATAATACATACTTTACAAAAATAAATATATTCTCTAAAAATTTACAGCAATTCACATGAATTAACATAAAAATTAATCACTCGAAGTATTAAATCTGAACTAAACCTCAGACTAAGACAAAAGAAAGACACTTTGAAAAAAATTACATAATCACCTGTTTTGCTGGTAATTGATTTATAGAATAGTTAATTTTGATGATTATTGAAAAGAGTTAATACTTTTAGCACACTAATGAACATAATGAAATTTACATGTATGTAAGTGTTACATTTACGTCTTTTGGTTCACACAAGATTACATATTGGTTAAGCAAAAATTTTAATGCCCTTCACTGTTTAACCTAAATATCACAGGGCCAGTTACAAAGATTTATGTTAAATTTACTTACATTAACACACGACACTTGAATTAACATCCAATAAATCCAGCAACGTTTGAACAAAACTATGCACAATATACGTTGGATAAAAATCACTTATTCAAGTTAGAGAGGACACACACTTGAGAGAAGAGAGGGTGGGCGGACGTTGGCCCTTTCAAAGGGATAGGCTGGGTCTCTTCTGCTGCTTATGCACTCCTTGGGGCTATATATATATATTGACTTATTCCAGAACCTTCCAGTTCGGCTTACTGGAAGTGTGGGGGTGGGGGGCATGGTCCAGCAATGTAAGGTTGCCAGCATAGTAATTTAAAGAAGGGGTACTAGCCTTGCTTGCGAGGCAACCCTCAGCTTACTCCGCCCACCTCCCTCTCGTAACTGTGAAAAAAAGAGTAAATTTAATTCAAGAATTTTCACGCACTTTCTAACCACGTGGAAAAATAAAGATGATGTAATCCCTCGTGCTCATACGTTGCGTGTGTCATACAGAATACCTAAACGAGATACATAAGACTTCGTAACAAAACTACAGGAAATAAAAAGTTAATTCTTAAAAATAACGTAAATTTAGATATACTGAATTGAATGAAAATACAATTAAATGAATGACAAAAGTCTTATGTAGTTTACATACATTACTTAATCCTACGAGAGTGGAACTCACCTTACGAGCTGGCTATACATCTATTAAATACAAAAATGAATTACATGATTATAATATTTACTCGTATGCTAGAACAGTTTCGTAAGAATATATAGATCTATATATCTATATATATATATATATATATATATATATATATATATATATATATATATATATATATACCTTCTCTTAACCTGCTTTTTCCATTTGTATGGTGTAAGCCCGGTTTTATGTATATCATTATCATCACAATCATTATTATTACGATTATTATTACTTTCAAAGTAAGGAAACAAGTAGAGCACCAGAGAAGATGCGAGCTTCCTCTCAGAAGGAAAAAGAAAATACTTTTAAAAACTTTTGAAAGCATTGAGTTGTGAAGAAGCTATCGTTAAAAAGTGCATTCTTCTCTCTTAAAATCCTAAAGTGCCTTACGTTTTCTGCTTGGATAAGTGTGTGCTTTTAATATAATATTTTTGTCTTATAAGTAAAGAAGAATCCCTCTAGTTTTATTTTTAAGTAAAATGGAGAAAAATTAAAGACAATTATATAGTTTGACCAAAAAAGAAACCCCCTCTCTTACATCCCAGGTTACCCCTAATCTTTTTTTTTATTTTATTTGTGTGTGTGTGTGTGTGTGTGTGTGTGTGTGTGTGTGTAGACTTTACAGTTCATCCTTTGCTTGGAGACGATGACTCTGCCACTCACTGTCCAAAGGAAAAGGCAACCCTTTTGGCTGATGCGTTTGACAGTAGGCTGAGTAATGGGGAACTCGTTCGGACTCATTCCTGTTTTCCTGAGTTTAAAGCAACTCGTTTAGCATTTCGGTCTCATGAAATTAGGTTACCCTTCATGGACCTTGGTGTTTATGGAAGAGTAGATCAAAATGATAATATAATATAATATAATGATAATATAGCTTCTAAGTTGTCAGTTATTTTTCGCAAGTTAGCAAGAAGAGATTCAATTTGTACTTGGAGAACTGGTAATGTTTCTCCATTTTTTCTTATTGGAGCCCTTGAGCTTATAGAATTTTGCTTTTCCACCTAGGGTTGTAACTTGGCAAGTAATAATAATAATAATAATAATAATAATAATAATAATAATAATAATAATAATAATAATAATTGGGTAAAGCGCCTGTGGTAGTATGCGCATGTGGTAGCTCAATCCTTGCTGATTACTTCCCAATTTCTATAACACCCATGGTATCTAAAGTTTTTTAATGTCTTTTGGCAAAACGTCTTAGTAGGTGTACTGAAGATGATAATCTGTCCCCTGATATGCTGTTTGGCTTTCGCAAGGGCCTTGGTGCAAGTGATATCCCTCTTACCATATCCAATGCTGTACTGAAATCCCTTGATTGTGGTCAGGAAGCTCGTATGAGTTGCCTTGATTTTAGAGCTACCTTTGACCATATTAATCATGAGGTCCTTTTCTTCAAACTTAGAGTTGGGAGTAGGTGTATCTTTTCTTAACATCATAAATGAATTTTTAAGTAATAATTCGCAGAGTTGTTGTTGATGGACACCTAGTGAAAAGAACGTGATATATGGTGTTCCTCAAGGGAGTGTCCTAGGCCCATTATTTATTTATATATATATATATATATATATATATATATATATATATATATATATATATGTATATATATATATATATATATATATGTATTGTATGTGATTTGACTATGACGATGATGCATTTTACAATTTGATCTCTTTCTACTCCTGATATCAAAACCGAACATTTAATGCGGAATCTGAAGACAAAAATCTTTCTCTTTCTCCCATCATCTGTTCTTCTTGACGTCCAATTATTTTCAGCCCTACCAACTCCAAGTCGCCTTCCACAGATTTGCATTTGAAGTCCAGAATATTTCATCTCGGCCAACAATCTCAACTGATCATCCGGTAGGAGTTAGGGGAATTCAAATCGGATGTTTTCTCTCTCTCTCTCTCTCTCTCTCTCTCTCTCTCTCTCTCTCTCTCTCTCTCTCTCTCTCTCTCTCTCTCTCTCTCTCTCTGCGTCTGTCTTCAGTTTATGCAAAGATTCTTTTTTAGAAATCATTGGCCACTGAAAAATAGGCAATGAAGCAATAAGGCAAATGTAGTAGCATAAACTGAGACAGGCATTAATATATTTTTAAAAGTGGTGTTTTAATGTTGAAAGGCTGCTAGACGATCCATTGAAAAGCGGGAGCCTTTAATCCAAGTCTTAATAGAAAGTAGAAAAGCTTAAAAAATTGTCCTGTTTAGAAAGAATAAGATATGCAGGATAATAATAATAATAATAATAATAATAATAATAATAATAATAATAATAATAATAATAATAACAAAATAAACCGTACAGTAAACATTTAAACCAATGGGCTATTGAGAGAGCTAAGATTTGATTATGACTCCTGTATATATTCTTGTCAAATTCGACAGAAGAGTTCTAATCATCCTTTTTTTTTTTTTTTGAGGATCAGTGGTTTAGATATCTACTGTGAAGTTCTGTTTCGTTTCTGTTTCAAAGGACTGTTCGGGAGAATCCTTTAATCATTTAAGAATTAGTTCCTTGGGGAATTCTGGGGTCGAGTCTTTTCAATATTAAAATTGTTTGTTTCTATATAGTTGGAAAGTTGAAGTTACGTGTATTTGTGATAAACCTGTGGTGTTTATATATGTCTGTATACATACACATGTATGTATTCGAGATCTGAATGCATACTTGCATGCCCTTTCTGAGTAGGGATACCTTAACATGATGGAAGACTTTGCGCATCGCTATGATTAGCAAAGCTGTAATAGTCAGGGCTACCCATAATAGATTGGTTTGCTGTAAGCGATCAGACTAAAGTCACCCACCATCACCGATCTGCAGTGGCCAACATGATGATGAAAACTGACCTAACCCCAGACATGAATAAGGACATGTCTGAGGCCTTTGTCTTGCAGTGGACTAGAAAAAGGAAGTATTTGCTTGTTGTATGTATGTTTGTATATACGAATATATGCGTGTGCATATATATATAATTTATATATGTATATATATGTATATATATGTATATATATAGTGTATACGTATATATATGTATATATATATATATGTATATATATATATATATATATATATATATATATATATACTGTATATATAAGATGTATATATATATATATATATATATATATATATATATATATATACTGTATATATAAGATGTATATATATATATATATATATATGTACTGTATATATATATATGTATATATATGTATATATATATATATATATATATATATAAATATATATATATATATATATATATATATATATATATATATATATATATATATATGTATGTGTGTGTGAGTATATTTTAAATCCTTACCATAATGCTGAAATCTTCTTTATATCTTTATTAAACTTCCAGACGACTTTACTCGACTCTAAAGAAAGCGAATAAAAAAAGGGGTTCGTGAAAGCCTTTTGCTCTTTTCATACGTTTGTCTCACCCTTCCAAATATGAGAAGTTGACCCCATTTGCTTCTTCCCCTCTGTGCGTTTATGTATTTTGAGTGCTTCCCCTCGTGTGCGTACAGACCGAGACATGAGGGAATGCACAGACTGAGAGGTACCTCCAAGGGAGAGGTACCTCCAAGGAGTTGAGAATTTCCCCAGAGGATCATCGCTCTCCCCAAAAACTGATTGGGTTTACTTCTGTCGCCTGTGTCTTGGAAGCCTAGATATTTTCCCTCCTTTTTTTTCCCTTCCTTCCTTTTATTTAGTCTTTCTCTTGCTTCTACACACTCCTTCCTTTTATTTAGCCGCGTGTCTTTTTCTAGTTTCTACGTTCTCTTCTCTTTCCTAGTCACGTCTGTTCGCTTTTCATGAATGAATGCGTCTTTGCACCTGGTATGGAGGCAGTAAATACACATGTTCTGGCGTGGCATGTGAATGTGTGAAAGTGGCGTTTAAAGGGAAGTAAGCTTTTAAACGAGCTTATTTTTAGCACCTCTTGAAAATGCATCTAAACATGTATTGGGAAAGAAAGGATATTATTATTATTATTATTATTATTATTATTATTATTATTATTATTACTACTACTTGCTAAGCTACAACCCTAGTTGGAAAAGCAGGATGCTATATGCACAGGGGCTCCAACAGGGAAAATAGTCCAGTGAGGAAAGGAAACAAGGCAAATAAAATATTTTAAAATAGTAACATTAAAATCAACATTTTCTATATAAACTACAAAAACCGCAACAAAACAAGATGAATAGAAACGAGATAGAACAGAGTGCCTGAGCGTACCCTTAAGCAAAAGAACTTTAACCTAAGACAGTGGAAGAGAAAAAAAAAATAGATACACTCCAGTGTAAAACTCTATATAATTATGTTAGAAAATTGTTTTCTCTTTAATTATTAAGGCACGTGAATTTACGACGAAGTGATTATGGTAATTATTAAATTTTTCGGTTTCAATGTAAGGTTAAATAGTTTATTCTCATAGTTAATTGGGCATTACTGTAATTACTATTGTTATTTATATATTCACTGGGATGGATGGTTAGTTTTATGATTTTGGATTATATAGCCTGTCTCTCGGGCCTGGGAGGCCACTCAGCGCCCAAATGCATATCGATTAAAAACTTCATTACATTGGTTGAGGGTACACTCGGGCACACTATTCTATTTTATTTCTCTTCTGGTTATTTTGAAGTTTTTATATTTTTATATATGTAAGATTTATTTCAAAGTTGTTAATTGTTTTTAAATTTCTCTTGTAGTTTATTTCCTTATTTCCTTTCCTCACTGAGCTATTTTTCTTGTTGGAGCCCTTGGGTTTATAGCGTCCTGCTTTTCAAAGTAAGGTTTTAACTTAGAAAGTAATAATAATAATAAAAAGGTTGAAAGAGAATGGACTTCAAGATACAAGACAGGAATTAAGAATGGAGGATAGAAGACGAGATAGGAATAGAAGAAATGCTGTAATGACACTTCATCAGTGCCTACAGTGCATATTGTAAGGTGCACGGTAGGTATAATTTCATGTCAGGATACCGGAAAACTCCAAATCAATCAATCAATCAGTGGAGATGTCGTGTGTGTAAAGGCTGCCATTATTCCTCCTACTTGTGTGTTATTACTGACTTTAAGGATATTTATTTTTGTTTTCTATTTTCTGGGTATGGTTGAAGTAGACTGAATTTTTTTCTCTTTCTTTGCTTCCCACACAAAGGGGTCCCTCCATCCCTAGCTCACAGGGATGGGGAAGCTGTAAACACTAGTGAAAACTTAAACAAACTCCTGACCCACGAATTACGAGTCCCGAGCGTTATCCACTAGACTACGACGACCCTTTGCAAGGTCGTCTCGAGAGTTGAGACGGCCTTGCCCTTTGCCATTGATATACCTACTCCTTGTGGGACACTACTCAAGTAACACCCCAACTGTAGCAAATTGAATGTATTTGTTAAGGGGTTCTTCTTCTTTTCTTTTTTTTTTTTTCTTTTTTCTTTTTTTTCATTTTACCTGTCTGTGGATCTTCGTAATACCCTCTAATCTAATTTCACTTTATTTTTTCCATTCACTCTTTTTACCTTACATTCACTGTCTACGCCCTTCTTTTTTTCTATCTCATTTTCAATAATTTTTCTTTCGGAATTTCTCTCTACTGATTTCTTTATTATGCTTTCCGTTGCAAAAAAAAAGAAAAAAAAAGAAAGAAAGAAATCTCCCCTCGTGTATCCAGCAGCCAAATGAAGCGATGTTGAACCCTATTCCTTTGAAAGGAAGACTCGCACTTTTGGCATTTCGAATTACACCAGGAGATTTTTCATTTTTGTAAGAGTTCCTTCCATTTCCTGAATGAATGAATAAACTATCGCTCTTAACCAACCCTCGGAGAATGATCCCAAATGAGCTCTTGTTATTGTTGAACTATTTCGAATTCTCGGCAATGAAATTTTTTTTTATAAAATATCATAGTAAAACACAGGTTGGATATGTTTCTTAGACCGGAAATCTTTTTTGGGAATATCTTATATTAAACATTAAGGCTTAGAATGAAAGTGAGGTTGTTTAATTTTGCAATGCATGAAAGGAAGTAACTTAAGTTTATTTCAGAGAAAAATGTATGTGAACGTAAATTCTGTAAGACTATATGGATGCCTTACTGCAACCACATAGATGTAAAATAGATTAACGCACTTAACATACGTAAAAATATACACACAAACGCAGACATTCCAGCAC
>NC_090727.1:164916391-164941391 GCF_036898095.1 Palaemon carinicauda | reverse complement strand
AATATGTATGTATTTAGGTCCTTTTTTCAGAATATGCAATTATAGTTGAACCAGAAGTAGCACTATGTGATTAAGTTACATTCTACTAACAATAGGTAGTATGTTGGCCAAGGCACCAGCCACCCGTTTACCGGTCGAACAGTTCTACAGTGGATGCATATCTCTGGTTACTGCTCATTTCTCCTTTGCTTACGCACACACAATTCTTCTTCACTGAAGATATTAACAACTGCAATGTAACTGTTCAGTGGCCACTTTCCTCTTGGTAAGGGTAGAAGAGACTCTTTAGCTATGGTAAGCAGCTCTTCTATGAGAGGGATACTCCAAAATCAAACCATTGTTCTACTAGTCTAGGGTAGTGCCATAGCCTCTGTCTTCCACTGTCTTGGGTTAGAGTTCTTTTTCTCAGGCACACTATTCTATCTTATTTCTCTTCCTCTTGTTATTTTGAAGTTTTTATGCTTTATGTATGAGATGATGAGTAAAGTATTGAATTAAAAGCTCAAGATGGAGACGTCTAGCGAAATCTGACCTAGGCCCTTTGCGTCAATAGGCGTAGGAGATGATGATAGTGATACATGAAAAAATTTATTTTACTGACATCATTGTTCTTAAATTTCTCTTGCTGTTTTCCCTGTTGGAGCCCTTGAGCTTCTAGCATCCTGCTTTACCAACTAGGGTTGTAGTTTAGCAAGTAATAATAATAATAATAATAATAATAATAATAATGCTATCCACGGTTATGATTTAGCTCATCTCTACTTGGTATCGTTTTTTAATAATGATTACTAAAATCTATTGTTACCTTGAACTGCCCCGGAAAAATGGTGTCCTTGAATAGTTAATGGTGCCCAAAACTACCCTAATGCCGTATAATAAGGGTTCTTTATCTGTTATTAAAGTGTCATAGCCTGTCGTGCATTGAAGCTGCCCATGAAAAAGGCCACCTATTCCAGAGTAGTATACTTTAGCGCAGTTTATTTTATTGCCTAATCTATAGTAAGTGATACTCGTTAGCTTAAACTGTTGGGAATACCGTTACCCCCAAACACAGCATTAAAAATCCTTTTCTCAAATAGTTCTTGACCAATATTCTCCCTTAAATTGACACCAATCAGGTCCTTGTAACTGCGCTGGACAACCTTATTCCAAAACTGCCTTCTGATGCGTAAAGTATGTGATTGCAGCTGGTAAGTCTGCTTCCAGAGGTGCACAACAAACATCTTAATATAATGGATTTACAGATCTGTGTGTTCTTACAAACGCCAGGTATTCTAGTCAACTATCACCAGCGAAGTAAGTACTTTTGCAAAAAGAGCAAGCTATGTCAGTATGCTTTTAATCTGTACCATCTCTGTTATTAGGGCAGAGTTTGAAGGTCCAAACCAGACCACACACATTTCACAATTTTTCACATCCGCATCGCGTTTGGGTTACGTCAAGGACTGTGACGAGCCGAGAGCCAGTCGACTTCCGGGGTCACCAATGGGACGAGCCGAGAGAAGGTTGTGACTCAAAGGCAGGATGAAAGCAACTGAGTAACTTTATTACAGAACATTCGTTTATATATACATAAAATCCAGGCAAAAAGGGCATAAAAAACATAACAGACAATTTCAAGTTCAACCGACAACCGCACCGGTTAACAGTTAACGGGGAGAAAAACAGACATGTTATTTTAGGTCCCTATCAGTGCGAGGGGAGAGCGAAGATACAAGCATAATATATACAAAAAATTAAATGTCGTTACTATGTACGATTGTGTGACACACGGTTGGTACAGGACCCATTCTGACATTATCCATTTTAGCATCGAAAGTATCACAACATCAAGAACTAAATCGTGTGACATCAGTGCTGTTAAGTATGCCAGCTACCTCGAGTTTATTCCTCCCTGAATTACTATTTTTGACTGCAGGAAATGTCTTTTTGTAACGGACATTCTCCGTGTCACCCTTGGGTTTTCTACTCTCATTGATTCGGCCTCGTCTAATAATTAAAAAAATGAAAAATAAAAATATCGCTTGCGTTTCACCTCTTAATTACCAACAGTTTGTACAATCTCTGAAGAGAACTTGGATACAAAGGAGTCCATTAGTATAACATATGGGTTTCAGTTAAGCTCTTCATTCTTTGTTATGTTTGCAAACATAATATTTTCCCCGCTATAGAGATCAGGTGGATGAGTGAGGGGTTAAAAGGAGGAACAATAAGAAGAAAGAAGGAGGAGGGTCATTAATCACTTGCTGTGAAGACAATAGTTTACACCATCATCCTCGGACCTTGAGCAGTACTATGATTTCGATAGGAGAGGGAGAGAGAGAGAGAGAGAGAGAGAGAGAGAGAGAGAGAGCGAGAGAGAGAGAGAGAGAGAGAGAGAGAGAGAGAGAGAGTAAAAAGAGGAAAAACTTTAGAGGGATTTTTTTTCTTTGGCGATTGTAAGCAATTCTAGAGAATTTTTATTTTTATCCTTGAATATACAAACAACCATGCAAAAACGCGTGCTCGCATATAGTCGCACACGCACACCAATATGCAGGACGAAGGCCTCAGACATGCCCTCCAAGAAGTGTATGTTTATGGACTTCCTGTGCCGGTCTATACCCATAAATTTGCTTAGTTCCTTAATCCATTGTCTTCTCTTCTTTCCGCTGATTCATTTCCAATATTAAAGGACCTATTCTGTTATCCTTTTTGTCCGTCTATTATCTGTCATTCTCATTATGTGTCCTGCCCATGTCCATTTCCTTTTCCTTACCTGTTACAAGATCCTCTACTTTATTTTGCTTTCGTATCCATGTTGCTCTTTTTCCTTCTCTTAGTGTTATTCTGATTTTGTTAACTTGTGGAAGTTGCCTGTATTTACGAGCTTAAGAATATGTGTTTTATAGCTGACGACAATGTGTCACACAGAGATTAGCTTTGTTATAAAAATGGCGAACTTTTGTATAAAAGCATTGCCACTTATGAAGTTATAATATACAGTATGTACGTACTATATATATATATATATATATATATATATATATATATATATATGTATGTATGTATATATGTATATATGTATATTTATATGTATATATATAATATATATCTATATATTATATACATATATATATATATATATATATATATATATATATATATATATATATATATATATATATATATATATATAGTGTCAATAGACTTGGTGTTACGCCTACGTACGAAACACACGACCCATAGAGAAACTAACTGGCAATTTTGAAAATATGTTACGTGAAAGAGAAAAAAATTTAACGTTGCTTGATTGAATGATTTTTAAACGTACTCCAGAGAGAGAGAGAGAGAGAGAGAGAGAGAGAGAGAGAGAGAGAGAGAGAGAGAGAGAGAGAGAGAGAGAGAGAGTTGGAACGCAATCAGTATTATTTGCTTTGTTATATTTAGCCGGGCAGGTCACTGATACATAAAATTGCACAGAGATGTTTTCACGAAAGGGAGTTATAGTCAATTCTTTTTAGCCAGGCAGATTTCCACCGACTCGCAGGGGTGTCCTTTCAGCTCGGAAAAAGTTTCCTGATCGCTGATTGGTTAGACGAGATAATTCTAACCAATTAGATAGCAAGAAAATTTTCCGTGCTAAAGGGCATTGCTGCGAGTCAGTGCAAATGCACCGCATCAAAAAAATGAGTATAGTTATTGTGACAGGCCAGATCACTGTATGAATTAGGAAACGTAACAGCTTTGGAATAATCACAGAAAGAAAGTGAGAACTAATGATATTGTTCCATAAATTAACAATGTGAATGAAAATACTGCACAGTACATGTTTGACTGTGCAGTACTGTATAGTTAGGTTTACATGCGCACAAACACACACACACGTATCTCTCTCTCTCTCTCTCTCTCTCTCTCTCTCTCTCTCTCTCTCTCTCTCTCTCTCTCTCTCTCTCTCATATGCACATATATGTATAATTTATATATATATATATATATATATATATATATATATATATATATATGTATATGTGTGTATGTATATGTATATGTGTGTATGTATATATATATATGTGTGTATATATATGCACATATGTATATATATGTGTATATATACATATATATGCACATATAGTGTATTACCTATATATACGTAAATACATTGTGTATACACATGAACGCATATATATATATATATATATAATATATATATATATATATATATATAATATATATATATATACATACAGTATATTCATTCACAAAATATCCAAGTAGATATTTCCATGACAGATTCAACCTACATCCAATAACAGACAAACATTCTTTTATTGATGTAACAGCGGACTGTCTTTCATTGAAGTCGTAAATAATGTCGTGGAAATTTATTAGCGTTTTTCGTGTGACGTCGGACAGGCAAGGCAATGGTAAATTTTGATTAATTGTACAGCGGCAAATTACTCTTTCGATCTCGTTTCCAGGAAAGAAATTTTATCCTCCTACCAGCTGGAGCTACAACTAAAGGTTTAAAGGCAACTCATGAATGGCAGTGGCGAGGGATAGTGACATCGCCCTAGCAAGTAGGAATATACCCTAGAGACTGACCCTGTAATATGATCAGCGCCCAAGCCACCTCTCCACGCAAGCTAGGAACTGGGAGGGTCAGGCAGTGGCTGCTGATGACTCAGCAGATAGATCTATAGGCTCCCCAAAACCCGTACCCTTAGCTCACTAGGATGGTGAGGTTGCAGCAACCATAGGAACTAACGAGTTTTTTACGGGAATCGAACCCCAGTTTGGCGATCAACACTCATGGATTCCCTTGATTTCCTGGTTGAAACTATCATGGCGATAATGTGATGATTGGGAACAGTGAAAAGAAATTACATAGGCAGTTAAGTGCAGCAAGGAAGGCAATGTAAAAATAAAAACAAGAAGAAAAAGTTGATCCAGAAGTACTTTTTAGAATAAAAGGAATTGTTAATTCAATTCTCAAAGAAAAATGTAAGAGATTGAAGGTAGGTATGGAGAGTTTGAAGGGCAAACGTACATCTAGTGGTGGGATGACGTACGACGATGATGGTTAGCATTAACGAAATTATAATATGTTCATATTTCAATTATGTATATATATATATATATATATATTATATATATATATATATGTATATATATACACTGTATATATATATATATGTGTGTGTATATATATATGTGTGTGTATGCTTGAATGGGTGTATGTATATGTGTGTATAGATAAATACATTATACAACACAAAAATCCTTCCTCTCTGGTTCCGAGCAAATTAATGCTGAAAACTCATCAACGTCAAGGACTCCATTGTCGTCTGACGCGAAAAGATTTCAGTCGTGTTTCAGACGAAAATCCTGTCCTGAAACGTTAATTTTCGCCTCTAAGGGTTGACGTTTAAGGTCAAATTCTATTGCGTCGTGTTGCCATTTGGAGACTGGCAGGAATAAAATGCTTAAAACGGATCGGGACAAGGCTTTTAACAATTTATTGGCCGATACAGAATTATTTCTTAGCTACGTTCACGCCTAAAGTTCAAGATTGAAAGATTTTTTGTAATTTTGGTGGTTGGGGTTGAATTTTCGATCAAGATTTGTTGATAATTCTTTGCAGTTAGTAATGGCCTCTGTACCATGGTCTTCACTGTCTTGGTTTAGAGTTCTCTTGCTTGAGGGTACGCTGGGGCACACTATTCTAATTTCTCTTCCTCTTTTTTAATAGTTTTTATAGTTTATATAGGAAATATTTATTTTAATGTTGTTTCTGTTCTTAAAATATTTTATTTTTCCATGTTGCTTTTCCTCACTGGGATATTTTCCCTGTTGGGGCCCCCGGGCTTATGGCATCCTGCTTTTCCAACTAGGGTTGTAGCTTAGCAAATAATAATAATAATAATAATAATAATAATAATAATAATAACAATAATAATAATGATGATGAAAATTGGGTATTAAAAGTGTCAACTTTCAACCGCATAGGGGAAGATTCTCTAACCCAAGGCTGTAGATTTCCATCAGATATACACTGCCGGTTTACATACACTCGTATATATGCACAAACTCACACTTGTATTTATTTCAAATTAAATATCCTCTCCTTATAGTGAGTCTAGTGTCAGGAAGTGCTATCATTCTAATACTCAGAAAGGCTTTTAAAGTAATATTGCTAGGCTATGTACTCTTAACTACTGTATAAGTGGTTTAATTAACAAGTACATAACGGTAAAATTTATTTTAGATTTTCCTTTTCACGTAACTTTTGGTCAGGCTGCAATGGTATGCACTGGACGCAATCGCAACCTACATCCTTACACAAGCGTGCATGAATTCATACTTGCATACATATATATATATATATATATATATATATATATATATATATATATATATATGCGTATATATATATGTGTGTATATATATATGTATATATATATAGATATATATATATATATATATATATATATATATATATATATATATGTATGTATTGCAGTGTAGAGACTTTAAAAGACGAAGAGCAGACAATTAATGAAGAATGGTGTGATATTAAGAACTTGTATCAATCAGTTGGTAGTTAAGTCTTTGGATACGCAGTTACAAGGAGAAAGCATGGATATCGAATGATACTTGGGATATTATAAAAAGAAGTCAAAAACAGAAATTGATTGTTGAAAGTTTTCGAGGAAGTAAAGAAAATTACAGGGTAGAGCATGCTAAGCATTCCAGTATTGATAGTGAGGTCAAAAGAAAAGCTAGTAATGACTGGAGAGAATATTTAGACAGTAAAGCAGATGAGGCTGACAAAGCTATGAATTCAGGAAGTGGCTATAGTGTAAGAATTGCTCATAGAATTATTAATGAAATCTCTATGGGGGCAAAGAAAAAGAAGCATATACCCATCAAAAAGTGAGATGGATTTGTTATAACAACAGAAGATGAAGAAAGACAACGTTGGATTGAACACTTTAGTGAGGTTATGAATAGGAGATAAGAAGGGAATAATTTGATTGATATACTTGAAGCTAATGACGAATTTGATTTGTCCATGAATAAATTATTTGTGTTTGAGGTTGAAGCTATCCTCAAAACACTAAAAGAGATGGAAAGCCCCTGGATACGATGGAATAACTGCCGAGATGATACTGGCCGAAAATGAAGTGACTCCCGGACTACTTACAAGATTATTTTTTAGAATGTGGCATGAAGAGGCAAAACCTGATGAGTGGAAGTTGGTGAAAATGGCAAAACAAAGGAGACGTGACTGATTGCAATAATTTCAGAGGTATAACACGTCAGTTGTTATGAAAAACTATAGTATGCTTATTCTAAAGAGACTGGAGAGAAATATTGACGAAAAGCTGAGATATGAACAAGCAGGATTTAGTAAGGTAGAAGTTGCACTGACCAAATTTTCATTTTGAGACCTGTTGTACAGCAATGCGTAGGATATAGAAATCCACTTTTGATGGCATTCGTGGACTATGAAAAAGCCTTTGATAGTGTGCCCTTGCCAATTTTATGGAGAGTTCTGCGTTATTATGGAATTCCTTTTAAATATGTAAATTTGATTGTGTTCATGAGCATAGCAAGTGCAAAGTTAATGTTAATGAAGTCTTATCAAATGAATTTCCAGTGAACAGCGGAGTACTCCAAGGAAATGTGTTGTCACCTATGTTGTTTATCCTCCCCATGGAATTTGTAATGCGTAGAACAGTCGGGTATGGTGGAGAAGGATTGGACTAGATTGATGATAGAAATTTAGCAGACCTAGAGTATGCTGATGGTGGTGTCCTTGTTAGCAGAACACCACATGATTTGCAATGCTTCCTTACCAGAATGTATGGAATATAACACGAGGTTGGATTCAAAAGAAAGACAGAGATGATGAGAATGGAGTATGCAGTGGAAGATGAAATATCGTTGTAAGGAGAAAGGATTAATGAGGTAAAATCATTCAAATATTTAGGAACTATGATCTCCAATACAGGGTCTTTAGAATTAGAGTTTAGTGAAAGATTGGAAAAAGCAAATCAGACAATGGCTAGATTAAGTAAAATTTGGAGATCAAATGGCTTTAAATTACGTATAAAAATCACACTATATATCAGTTTAGTGAGATCGGTGTTACTGTATGGACATGAGTCATGGTATGACAATGAAACAATCTCCAGTAGAATTACTAGATTTGAGAACAAAGCCCTCAGAAGGATATTGGGAGTTAAATGGCAGGACATGATTAAAAATTAAACAAAGAGAGATTACTCGAGTGCCATATGTGGATAAGATCATGATGAGAAGCAGATGGAGATGGTTTGGGCATGCTTCGCACTCTTTAAGAGAGATTAATTCACCAAACGTTCAGTTGGGCTTCACAAGGCACTAGGAGAGTGGGAAGACCCAGACCTACATGGCTGAGGACTATGAATCGTGATGTAGATGATGAATGGAGAAGTATAGAATTAAAAGCTCAGGATAAAGACTACTGGCGAAATCTAAGCAAGGTCCTTTACGTCAATAGGCGTAGGAGGAGATGATGATTTATATATATAAATATATATATATATATATATATATATATATATATATATATATACATATATATATATATATATATATATATATATATATATATATACATATACATATATATATATATATATATATATATATATATATATATATATATATGTATATATATATATACATATACATATATATATATATATATATATATATATATATATATATATGTATATATATACATATATATATGTATATATATATATATATATATATATATATATATATATATATATATGTATATATATACATATTTATATTATACACGAATCTGTATTATATAGGCATTCAGACACTTGTAAACGAGCGCGCGCGCACACACATACACATTATTCCAATGATGTAATTGGTGAGACTAAGTAACAAAAAAAAGTTCTTTTCATTCTTTTTATTATTTTGTCTGTCTAGACTCCAGAAAGGCAAAAGAATAAACGAAAGAGAATTGTTTTGGGAGTGAAACAAAACTTATGAAATGAATATCTGGATTGTTTGATAATTATAAATAATTTGACATTATCAATAAAAGTATGTAACTCTGACATTAAAAAGAACATAGATTATTCCATCAAACTGTAATGGGCTCTAACCTGATATATATCAACTTCAGAAGAAGAAAAAAATAATCGCGCTGAATAACCACCTTTGATTATGTATCCATAAATTTTTATCATGTATATGAAATAATAAATGTGACAATAGTTTGCTTGTAGTAAAATGTCTTGTTTACTTGAACCAACAGCACAGAACTGTTATCTTCCCTCTGTGCAATAGAAAAATTTGATGAAAGGTTATGCAATTTTAATCGACGCAGAAATGTCACTTGTCAAGTTAGGTTCGCAAGAAGAGATTAGTGTCTGTCTTCTATGCATAAAGATTTAACAGAATTGTAAAGATCCTGTCAAAAATTTTTTAAATAGCTTTACAAAGTAGGATTTAATGTGGATTCTTATATTTTATTGATTCACAGATTTGTGTTCACCTTTCCATTCACTGCATTCTGCATATTTTACCGATTTAATTTCATTAGCTTTGGCAAATATGGTCGTAGATAAAGTTTTACTTTATATGAAAACTTAATTACAAAGAGATTTTCTCTGCATGAAATCACACCACGGTGGGTAGATGTTATCTTCATTATTTAAGTAGCATTATTAGTTATTGTTTTTCAAATCATAATTAGAAAAGCACTCAGAATGCAGACCTCCGCCACGACAGCTTATTTCTCGAAGCCAGCTTGCCGCTGGCGTATTTGAAGTTTGTGTGACAATCATGTGAGAACTTCAAGTTATGGTTAGGGTGAATTCAGTCAACCTTTTGCTCGACCTTGACCTTGACCTTTTAACTAGGTCTTTCAAAATTCAATCACTTACACGTCTCATAATAGCAATTAATCCATGAAAGTTTCACAACTCTAAGAGTAAAATTGTGGCCAGGGAGTTGTTCACAAACAAACACGCAGACAAACAGGGGCAAAGACAACACGCAGACAAATAGGGGCAAAGACTACCTCCTCCCAATTTCGTTGGCGGCGGTAAATATAAATTCTATCCTACGCCTACAATCTCTTTTTCATTAGATTTATTACAAATCCTTTCATATTAGTGTATATGATGCCATCATTTTAATGTAATGAGCACCTCAACATCATGTTCAGTTTACTTTGTGGTATATGTACCCATATGTTCAGTTTTGCAGTCGCCTCGTTCTCTCCAGTTTATCTGAAGTTTTCTCTTCCTTTGCAATTCAATATGAGTTTTATTTTACTGTTCATCCTCCGCCCCCCCCCCCCCAGTCTTTATAGTTCAGGGTAAAAATTCATAATTTTGCTTCTATATTAGCAGAAACTTCACTATCTTCATTTCCATAAGCGCTCTCTCCTCCTTGTTTCACCTGAAACCTCACTCTCTCCAGTTTATTGTTAATATTCCTCACTCCTTGGTCATCTGACATTTTTCTCTTTAATTTTCTGTAAATGTTACCCACTCTTAGGTCATCTGACATTTTTTCTCTTTAATTTACTGTAAATGTTACCCACTCTTAGGTCATTTGACATTATTTCTCTTTAATTTAATGGAAATGTTACCCACTCTTAGGTCATTTGACATTTTTTCTCTTTAATTTAATGGAAATGTTACCCACTCTTAGGTCATTTGACATTTTTTCTCTTTAATTTAATGGAAATGTTACCCACTCTTAGGTCATTTGACATTTTTTCTCTTTAATTTAATTGAAATGTTACCCACTCTTAGGTCATCTGACATTTTTTCTCTTTAATTTAATGGAAATGTTACCCACTCTTAGGTCATCTGACATATTATCTCTTTATTTTAATGTAAATGTTACCCACTCTTAGGTCATTTCACATTATTTCTCTTTAATTTAATGGAAATGTTACCCACTCTTAGGTCATCTGGCATTTTTCCTCTTTAATTTAATGGAAATGTTACCCACTCTTAGGTCATCTGATAGTTTTTCCTCTTTAATTTAATGGAAATGTTACCCACTCTTGGGTCATCTGATAGTTTTTCTCTTTAATTTAATGGAAATGTTACCCACTCTTAGGTCATCTGACATTTTTTCTCTTTGATTTACTGTAAATGTTACCCACTCTTAGGTCATCTGATAGTTTTTCTCTTTAATTTAATGGAAATGTTACCCACTCTTAGGTCATCTGGCATTATTTCTCTTTGATTTACTGTAAATGTTACCCACTCTTAGGTCATCTGATAGTTTTTCTCTTTAATTTAATGGAAATGTTACCCACTCTTAGGTCATCTGACATTTTTTTTCTTTGATTTACTGTAAATGTTACCCACTCTTAGGTCATCTGATAGTTTTTCTCTTTAATTTAATGGAAATGTTGCCCACTCTTAGGTCATCTGACATTTTTCCTCTTTAATTTACTGTAAATGTTACCCACTCTTAGGTCATCTGATAGTTTTTCTCTTCAATATAATGGAAATGTTACCCACTCTTAGGTCATCTGACATTTTTTCTCTTTAATTTAGTGGAAATGTTACCCACTCTTAGGTCATCTGACATTTTTTCTCTTTAATTTAGTGGAAATGTTACCCACTCTTAGGTCATCTGACATTTTTTCTCTTTAATTTAGTGGAAATGTTACCCACTCTTAGGTCATCTGGCATTATTTCTCTTTAATTTGATGGAAATGTTACCCACTCTTAGGTCACCTGACATTATTTCTCTTTAATTTAATGGAAATGTTACCCACTCTTAGGTCACCTGACATTATTTCTCTTTAATTTAATGGAAATGTTACCCACTCTTAGGTCATCTAGCATTATTCCTCTTTAATTTACTGTAAATGTTACCCACTCTTAGGTCATCTGATAGTTTTTCTCTTTAATTTACTGTAAATGTTACCCACTCTTAGGTCATCTGATAGTTTTTCTCTTTAATTTAATGGAAATGTTACCCACTCTTGGGTCATCTGACATTTTTCCTCTTTAATTTACTGTAAATGTTACCCACTCTTAGGTCATCTGATAGTTTTTCTCTTTAATTTAATGGAAATGTTACCCACTCTTAGGTCATCTGGCATTATTTCTCTTTAATTTACTGTAAATGTTACCCACTCTTAGGTCATCTGATAGTTTTTCTCTTTAATTTAATGGAAATGTTACCCACTCTTAGGTCATCTGGCATTATTCCTCTTTAATTTACAGTAAATGCTACCCACTCTTAGGTCATCTGATAGTTTTTCTCTTTAATTTAATGGAAATGTTACCCACTCTTAGGTCATCTGGCATTATTTCTCTTTAATTTAATGGAAATGTTACCCACTCTTAGGTCATCTGGCATTATTCCTCTTTAATTTCCTGTAAATGTTACCCACTCTTAGGTCATCTGATAGTTTTTCTCTTTGATTTACTGTAAATGTTACCCACTCTTAGGTCATCTGATAGTTTTCTCTTTAATTTAATGGAAATGTTACCCACTCTTAGGTCATCTGACATTTTTCCTCTTTAATTTACTGTAAGTGTTACCCACTCTTAGGTCATCTGATAGTTTTTCTCTTTAATTTAATGGAAATGTTACCCACTCTTAGGTCATCTGGCATTATTTCTCTTTAATTTAATGGAAATGTTACCCACTCTTAGGTCATCTGGCATTATTCCTCTTTAATTTACTGTAAATGTTACTCACTCTTAGGTCATCTGATAGTTTTTCTCTTTAATTTAATGGAAATGTTACCCACTCTTAGGTCATCTGGCATTATTTCTCTTTAATTTAATGGAAATGTTACCCACTCTTAGGTCATCTGATAGTTTTTCTCTTTAATTTAATGGAAATGTTACCCACTCTTAGGTTATCTGACATTTTTCCTCTTTAATTTAATGGAAATGTTACCCACTCTTAGGTCATCTGACATTTTTCCTCTTTAATTTACTGTAAATGTTACCCACTCTTAGGTCATCTGATAGTTTTTCTCTTTAATTTAATGGAAATGTTACCCACTCTTAGGTCATCTGGCATTATTTCTCTTTAATTTAATGGAAATGTTACCCACTCTTAGGTCATCTGACATTTTTTCTCTTTAATTTAGTGGAAATGTTACCCACTCTTAGGTCATCTGACATTTTTCCTCTTTAATTTAATGGAAATGTTACCCACTCTTAGGTCATCTGGCATTATTTCTCTTTAATTTAATGGAAATGTTACCCACTCTTAGGTCACCTGACATTATTTCTATTTAATTTAATGGAAATGTTACCCACTCTTAGGTCACCTGACATTATTTCTCTTTAATTTAATGGAAATGTTACCCACTCTTAGGTCATCTGGTATTATTCCTCTTTAATTTACTGTAAATGTTACCCACTCTTAGGTCATCTGATAGTTTTTCTCTTTAATTTACTGTAAATGTTACCCACTCTTAGGTCATCTGATAGTTTTTCTCTTTAATTTAATGGAAATGTTACCCACTCTTAGGTCATCTGGCATTATTTCTCTTTAATTTAATGGAAATATTACCCACTCTTAGGTCATCTGACATTTTTTCTCTTTAATTTACTGTAAATGTTACCCACTCTTAGGTCATCTGATAGTTTTTCTCTTTAATTTAATGGAAATGTTACCCACTCTTAGGTCATCTGACATTTTTCCTCTTTAATTTACTGTAAATGTTACCCACTCTTAGGTCATCTGATAGTTTTTCTCTTTAATTTAATGGAAATGTTACCCACTCTTAGGTCATCTGGCATTATTCCTCTTTAATTTACTGTAAATGTTACCCACTCTTAGGTCATCTGATAGTTTTTCTCTTTAATTTAATGGAAATGTTACCCACTCTTAGGTCATCTGGCATTATTTCTCTTTAATTTAATGGAAATGTTACCCACTCTTAGGTCGTCTGACATTTTTTCTCTTTAATTTAGTGGAAATGTTACCCACTCTTAGGTCATCTGATAGTTTTTTCTTTAATTTAATGGAAATTTTACCCACTCTTAGGTCACCTGACATTATTTCTCTTTAATTTAATGGAAATGTTACCCACTCTTAGGTCATCTGACATTTTTCCTCTTTAATTTACTGTAAATATTACCCACTTTTAGGTCATCAGACATTTTTTCTCTTTAATTTAATGGAAATGTTACCCACTCTTAGGTCATCTGATAGTTTTTCTCTTTAATTTAATGGAAACGTTACCCACTCTTAGGTCATCTGGCATTATTTCTCTTTAATTTAATGGAAATGTTACCCACTCTCAGGTCACCTGACATTATATCTCTTTAATTTAATGGAAATGTTACCCACTCTTAGGTCATCTGACATTATTTCTCTTTATTTTAATGGAAATGTTACCCAATTTTAGGTCATCTGACATTTTTTCTCTTTATTTTAATGGAAATGTTACCGACTCTTAGGTCATCTGACATTATTTCTCTTTAATTTAATGGAAATGTTACCCACTCTTAGGTCATCTGCATTATTTCTCTTTAATTTAATGGAAATGTTACCCACTCTTAGGTCATCTGACATTATTTCTCTTTAATTTAATGGAAATGTTACCCACTCTTAGGTCATCTGACATTTTTTCTCTTTAATTTAATGGAAATGTTACCCACTCTTAGGTCACCTGACATATTATCTCTTTATTTTAATGTAAATGCTACCCACTCTTAGGTCATCTGACATTATTTCTCTTTAATATAATGGAAATGTTACCCACTCTTAAGTCATCTGACATTTTTTCTCTTTAATACAATATAAATTTTAACCACTCTTTGGCCATCTGACATTTTTTTCTCTCTTCAATTGAGTGTAGATTATTGCAGTTTAGGTCATTACACAAAGTCACTCTGCAAATTAGTTTAAATGACCTCTGCTCTTAGGACATCAGCCACTTTTTCATTCTCCAGTTTATTATAAATGTTACTGACTTTTGGGATAGCATAAGTCCTTCCTCTCTTCAATTTAGTGTAAATGGTCCCCAGTTTATGTTATTAAACATATTTTCACTTTTCTTTTGAGTATAAAGGATCCCAACTCTTAGATTATTAGAAATATGTTCACTCTTGGATAGTGTAGAATTTGTAGATGCTGTCCAATAGTGGGCTATTGGATGCCTTTCCAGTCTTCAGTTTAGCATATTGGTACCAAGTCTAGATCATCAGACCTTTTCCATCTCAAATTTAGTGTAAAGGATCCTTATTTCAGGTCATCAAACGAATTTCCACTCTTCAATTAACTATAAATGATCGCTATTCAGTTCAACAGACACCTTTTCATTCTTCAATTCAATTAGAATTTTCTCATCTCTAAGTCCTCCGACAAAGTTTCACTTTTCAATTTTGTACAAATGATTCAATGTTTGTCAGAAGACACCTTTTCACTCTTCGCTTTAGCGTAAATGATCCCAACTTTCAGGTCATTGGACAAATTTTCACTCTTCAATTTAGTTTGAATGTTCTACAATCCTAACATATCAGACGCTATTTCATCCTTCAATTTAGTGTAACTGATCCAAGTGAAAGTCATTAGAAAACCTTGCACTCTACAATTTAGTGGAAATAATCTTTACTCTCGGTTCATTCATCTCCTTTTCACTCTTCATTTCCATGTCAATGATATCGTCGCTTGTGTAATTAGAAATCCTTTGACTTTTCAGTTAGGTGCTTATGTTTCCATTCTCGTGCACGGTTCAAAAATAAAAAAAAAAATCCAAAAGTATACAGATTTAAATGGAGTATATGCGGCTTAGATAAAAGCATATTTCTAACGAGATGAGAATTATAAATATTTTGAAATAATCCTCATATATTATAAAAAAAAATCGAAAGTATGTAGATTTGAATGGAGTATAATCGGCTGAAATGGAAGCATATTTCTAACGGATGAGAATTACCAATACTTTTAAATAATCCCCCTCCATTTGACAGTAAAATCTTACTTATCTTTAATAGTTCTCTTGCTTGAGGGTACACTCAGGCACACTATTATATCTTGTTTCTCTTCCTCTTGTTATTTTGAAGTTTTTATCCTCTTGTTATTTTCATATTTTTTTTATAGTTAATATATGAAAGATTTATAATAATGTTATTATTGTTCTTAAACTTCTTGTAGTTTTTCTTTATTTCCTTTCCTCACTGGGCTATTTTCCCTGTTGGAGCCCTTGGACTCATAGCATCCTACTTTTCAAACTAGGGTTATAGCTTAGCAAGTAATAATAATAATAATAATAATAATAATAATAATAATAATAATAATAATAATAACCTCACACAGATAAATTTAATGAAGTTGAATGAAATTGTTATTAAAAACAAAGATACGCTCTACGTTCTAATGCTTGGAATTAAAAGCATCCCACTTTTCCACCTCGGCTTCCTCCCAACCACTCCAGAAACAGCTTCTAATTATAATGCCTAAAAATACGTAGGAGTTAGCATAGCAATACGCACACAACATTCTCGCTGAATTATTCTAATTAGTACTCTTACAAAGAAAGGAAATGAGAATTAGCAAAGAAAGGAGATTGTGGTGGGAGCGTATGTGTATGCAAATGTGTATACATACGTTTATATATATATATATATATATATATATATATATATATATATATATATATATATATATATATATATATATATATATTTATATATATGTATATTTATATATATATATATATATATATATATATATGTGTGTGTGTGTGTGTGTGTGTGTGTGTGTGGTGTGTGTGAAAGTATGTATGTATATATATACATATATATATTATATATATTATATATATGTATATATATACACATATATATATGTATGTATATATATATATATATATATATATGTATATGTTTGTGTATGTGTGTATATATATATGTATATATGTGTTTGTGTATGTGTGTATATATATATGTATATATATGTGCATATATATAATGTGCATGTCATCATCATTATCTGTTACTAGTCCAGTGCAGTACAAAGGCCTCAGACGTCCTTCCACATGCATCTGTTTGTGGTCATTCTATGCCAGTCCATACCCGTAAACTTACTTGGTTCGTCAATCCATCGTCTAATCCTTCCCCTGCTTCTTTTGCAATCTCTGTGGACCCATGGAATCTGTATTATATAGCGGTTTCACGTGATACCTCGCAAAACCTCAAACCCAGAAAGATCTTGTAATGATCTTTGTAATCAAAGAACGTTACGTTTACATAGTTTCATAAGATTTGACTAAAAATATTCCTTTTATCCTGATAAAACACTTGCACAAAGAAACCGCTATTTATTAAGATGAGACATAATTTTGAAAACGAGATTCATTTCAAATGAAATAGTTTCCTTTCTAAACCCAACATATTCCTTCCAGAACTTTTTAAAGCATTCTAGATTTCATACCATAGATTTTTTCCCGTGTCTTGGGTTGGAGTTCTCTTGCCTGAGGGTAAAATCGAGCACTCTATTCTATCTTATTTCTCTTCCTCTTGTTTTGTTAAAGTATTTATTGTTTAAAGGATATATTTATTTCAAAGTTGTTACTGTTCTTAAAATATTTTATTGTTTCTTGTTTCCATTCCTCACTGGGCTATTTTCCCTGTTGGAGCCCCTGGGCTTATAGCATCCTGCTTTGCCAACAATGGTTATAGCTTAGTAAATAATAATAATAATAATAATAATAATAAGAATTGTTTTCGGCATCAGATTTGTATGCGTTGCAGTAGATTAATTTGGAATCCCAATTAATTTACGTTATTGATGTTAATATGACTAATCAGTTACATGATAATAACTTAATGATATTAATAAATATAGGGCCACTCAGTAGAGCCAGACCTCGGGCACGTCAGCTTATTTCTCGACCTTTTGCTCGAACTTGACCTTGACCTTGACCTTTGACCTAGGACTTTCAAAATTGAATCGCTTACACGTCTTAGCATAAAAAATTAATCCCTGAAAGTTTCACTACATTATGGGTAAAATTGTGGCCAGGAATTTGTTCACACACAAACAAACAAACAAATAGACTAAAAGGCTAAATGCCAACCATCCCTAGATCCTATATTGCTATTATGGCTTATTTATATATTTAATTGCAAACCCATTAATTGCATTACGTTTTTTTATAACTATGTGTGAATCTCAATGGTATGCTAATCCATCACTAGTGCTTATCATCATCATCTCCTCCTACGCCTACTGACGCAAAGGGCCTTGGTTAAATTTCGCCAGTCGTCTCTATCTTAGAGCTTTTAATTCAACACTTCTACATTTATATTCTCCTACTTCACGCTTCATAGCCCTCAACCATGTAGGCCTGAGTCTTCCAACTCTTCTAGTGCCTTGTGAAGCCCAGCTGAACGTTTGGTGTAATAATCTCTTTTGGGGAGCGCGAAGAGCATGCCCAAACCATCTCCGTCTACCCCTCATCACGATCTTGTAGGAGTAAATAAATATTTCTATTTTATTTTTTCAACCATTACACTATAGTGGGAATCTTTATCATAAAGAAGATGACTCTGATTTCCCAAGAGAAAACATGAAAAGAAAGGAATATCTTTTCATAAAACTTGGATGTATAAATAAAACTGGATTCATCATCTACTTCACGCTTCCTAGTCCTCAGCCATGTAGGCCTGGGTCTTCCAACTCTTCTAATGCATTGTGGAGCACAGCGGAACGTTTGGCGCACTAATCTCTCTTGGGGAGTGCGAAGAGCATGCCCAAACTATCTCCATCTACCCCTCATTACGATGTTGTAGGAGTAAATAAATATTTCAACTTTTTTTTCAACCATTACACTATAGTGGAAATCTTTATCATAAAGAAGATGAATCTGATTTCCCAAGAGAAAACATGAAAAGGAGGGAATCTCTTTTCATAAAAATTGGATGTATAAATAAAACTGCAACAGGGAATGGAGATGCCTTTGATCCAGAAGCTGTTCCAGATGACTGCTATCAAATGGTATTTGTAAAGTTAAGAAGGTAGCCGGAGGAATCCTCGACGTTTTCGTAATATTATTTATGGAGATTTTGGTATCTTTAGACGAATATTATGGTAAAGAAATTTTAATTTTGATATCAATTGGGATAGATCCTTATATGGTCACTGTACACTGTTAAAAAATTTACCGTAAAAAAACTGTAAAAGTCCTGGAATAAATGTAGCCATACATTTACCTTATAAAAGATAATTACTAAGAAGGGTAAAAATTGCGGTCGCCTATATCTTACTGAAATACGACTAAGAACAGTATATTTTGCACGGAGAATTTCCGATTAGAATAACAGAATAGCTAGATAGATAGATAGATAAAAATTCATGGTATATGAGAAGCTTTGTGAAATTTGTTTAAAGTTAACTTCATGTACATCTCTCTCCCTCTCTCTCTCGTCTTGTCTGGGAGATGGAAATCCCATGTGATATGGGATTCGTGTTCATATTCAGATTGAAGGGAGATTAGACGAGGCCTCGGGAGCTTAAATGGATCGAAATTAAAGTGACTGACATCACCAATTGGGTGGCTTTGCCAGACAGCACACGTTTAAAGATTTAAAGGCCACTCATGAATGGCAGAGGCAAGGGACAGTGGCATTGCCCTATCAAGCAGGACAATGCCCTAGCCTAGAGACTGACCATATACTGTATACATATGATCAGTGTCCAAGCTCCCTCTCCACCCACGCTAACCAGGCAATGGCTGCTGATGACTCACCAGATAGACCTATAGGCTCCCCTAAACTCCCCATCCTTAGCTCACAAGGATGGTATGGTTACAGGGACCAAAGGAACTAATGAGTTTGACCGGGACTCGAACCCCAGTCTGGCGTTCACCAGTCAGGGACGTTACCGCATCATCCACCAACTATTAACATTTATACTGACGTAAGATTTAACTACAAAGTGAAGTGCGTTTGATGTTATTTTCTCCTTATTCTGCTTTTACATTCGGAAACTTCTTTGGTGCTCCACAGTATATCTCTCTCTGAATAAATTATCCGGCTGCCATTTCTCCTATTGTCACTCTCGTAACCTTTGGTTAGACAGTTATATTACCCGTTACACCCATCTCAGCTTTGCATATCGATTCTTTCCCCAAATAGACTTTTTTCCCCCCAAACATCAGCTCCTCTGACCATTCTTACGTAATAGATACCACACAATTTACGTTCTCGTAAATGGTTTATTAAATCGATCTCCCTGTGATACAAAGAAGCCCTCTCCACATTCACATATATGCTGCTTTCTCTTTTATAGTCCATGACATGACATGTGGTTTGGCCTAGAAAACAAGCTTGTTGCATCTGCAGATGATGCTACTCTTTGCATCAATACAATCTCCTGAATGTAGATCTGGGGTTGCTGAATTCCTTAATAGAGATCTAGGTAAAATTAGTGCATGGTGCAAATTATGGCGGACGAAGCTGAATCATTTCAAAACTCGAAATATGATTGTAAGTAGGTCAAGGACAGTGGCCCCTCAACATCCGTATCTCAGCTTTGATAATGTTTCTTTAACTCTGCGTGACTCTTTTAAAATTTAAGTGCGATTCTCGACAACAAATTTACTTTTGAGAAGCACAGTAGGTGTGTGTCTTCTTCAATTGCCCCCCCCCCAAAAAAAAAAAAAAAGATAATGGCTTTTTAAGAATGTCTATTAGGATTTTCGGTGATCAGTCTATTCTGAAGAAGTATTTTAATGCTTTCATTCTACCTTATTTTGAGTATTGTTCTCCTGTTTGGTCTTCAGTTGCTGATTCTCATCTTAATTTGTTGGACAGGAGCTTACGGTTTATTAAATTTCTTATTCCTGTTCAAGATATTAATCTCTGGCACCGTCGTTCAATTAGTTCATTATGCATGTTGCATAAGATTTTTCATTATTCTGACCATCCTTTACATTCAGATCTTCCTGGACAGACAGTCCAGTTAATTATAATATTCAGGCCTTCTTCACCATAAGGTTCAATACTACACAATATTCTATAAGTTTTATTCCAGCTGTGACCAAGTTGTGGAATGATCTTCCTATGGGTAGTTGAATTAATGGAACTTCAAGGGTTCAAAGTTGGAGCAAATGTTTTTATGTTGAACAGACTAATATAAGAATTTTTTAGTTTATATATGAAATATCTATTTCAATGTTGTTCTTGTTTTTTAAATATGTTTATTATGAATGTTCATTACGTCTTATATCGTTTAATTATTTCCTTTTATCCTTTCCTCACTGGGCTATTTTTCCCTGTTAGAGCTTAGCTATTAATTATAATAATGATAATAATTTAAAGGCTTAAAGGTTTAAAGGGCGCTCATGAATGACAGAAGCAAGGGACAGTGACATTGCCCTATCAAGCAGGTCAATGCCCTAGAGACTAACCGTATATTCATAGGACCAGCTCCCAAACCCCCTTTCCACCCAAGCTAGGAGCAAGGAGGGCCAGGCAATGGCTACTGATGACTCAGAAGATAGACCTATAGACTCCCCCAAACCCTCCATCCTTAGCTCATAAGGATGGTGAGGTTTCAGCTACTAACGGAACTAACAAGTTTGAGTGGGACTCGAACCCCAGTCTGGCTATCACCAGTCAGGGACGTTACCACAAAGGCCACCACAACCATATTTCCCATCAAAGGTTTAGAATTGACCAAACATATTTCTCATCAAAGGTTTAGAGCTGACTAAGTATTTCTGTCTACCACCACCTGATTAATACAGAATCCAGAAGGTCTACTTAAACTTGAAAGGCTTTGAAGACGACACGATTTTATATCGACACAAAACAAAAAGCCTTTTTTATTGAGGGTCAAATAAAAGCTAAATTACAACTGTCATTCTGATTTATGACAATGAATGAATATAATTACAGTAAGTAAATGCAAAATAAATTGCTGGGACTATATTTATCTTAACTTTGTCTTTTATTAACATTGTCTGTACCGAATAGCTTTTAAGAATTTATCCTACTCTGTAGTTTACTAATTTTGTTGGAAAATGCAAATTAGCATCAGACAAAAAAAAAAAAAAAAAAAAAAGCGCGAACTTTCCGGCTCCGCTTCCAACGAAGAAAAATGCATGTGGTAAAAATATGCACTCGCACATACATATTGCTTATATATATATATATATATATATATATATATATATATATATACAGTATATATATATATATATATATATATACATATAAATATATATATATATACTGTATATATATACAGTATATATATATATATATATATATATATATATATATATACAGTGTATATATATATATATATATATATATATATATATATATATATATATATATATATATATATATACAGTGTATATATATATATATATATATATAAATATATATAATATATATATATATATATATATATATATAATCTGCATATACTGTATATTATTATTATTATTCTTATTATCATTATTATTATTATTATTATTATTATTATTATCATTATCATTATCATTATTATTATCATTATTATTATTATTATTATTATTATTATTATTATTATTATTATTATTACTATTATTATTTTTGTTGTTGTTATCACAACCCTAGTAGGAAAAGCAAAATGTTATAGGGTCAAGGACTCAAACAAGAAAAATAGCCTAGTCAGAAAAGGAAATAAAGTAACATAGAATAATGAACCTGGGTCTACCCTCAAAGAAGAGAACTCTAACCCAAGACAGTGGAAGACGTGGGACAGAGGTTATAGCAATACACAAGACAAGATAACAGACTACAGTGGTTTAATTTTGGAGTGTTCTTCTAGAAGAGCTGCCTACCATAACTAAAGCGTCTCTTCTACTCTAACCTGTTGGAAACTGACCACTGAACAATTACAATGATGTAGTTAACCCCTTGAGTGAAGACGAATCATTATCATAATTATTATTATTATTATTATTATTATTATTTGTTTAAGCTACAAACATAGTTGGCAAAGTTGGATGCTATAAGCCCAAGGGTTCCAACAGGGAAAATAGCCCAATGAGGAAAGGAAATAAGGAAAAACTACAAGAGAAGTTTAAGAACAATAATATTAAAATTAATCTTTCATATATAAACAATCAAAACTTCAAAATAACGAGAGCAAGAGAAAAAAGATAAAATAGTGTGCATGAGTGTGCCCTCAAGTAAGAGAACTCTAACCCAAGACAATGGAAAGCCATGGTACATAGGCTATTGTACTACCCAAGACTAGAGAACAATAGTTAGATTTTGGAGTGTCCTTCTAGAAGAGTTGCATACTATAGCTAGAGAGTCTTTTCTACTTTTACCAAGAGAAAAGTAGCCACTGAACAATGACAGGGTGGTAGTTAACCTCTTATTATTATTATTATTATTACTATCCAAGCTACAACCCTAATTGGAAAAGCAAGATGCTATAAGCCCAGGGGCTCCAATAGGGAAAAATAGCCCAGTGAGGAAAGGAAATAAGGAAATAAATAACTGAAGAGAACAAATTAACAATAAATCATTCTAAAAAAAGTAATGTCAAAAGAGATATATCAAATATAAACTATTAACAACGTCAACAACAAATATGTCATATATAAACTATATAAAGACTCATGTCCGCCTGGTCAACAAAAAAGCATTTGCTCCAACTTTGAACTTTTGAAGTTCTACTGATTCAACAACCCGATTAGGAAGATCATTCCACAACTTGGTAACAGCTGGAATAAAACTTCTAGAGTACTGCGTAGTATTGAGTCTTATGATGGAGAAGGCCTGGCTATTAGAATTAAATGCCTGCCTAGTATTACGAACAGGATAGAATTGTCCAGGGAGATCTGAATGTAAAGGATGGTCTGAGTTATGAAAAATCTTATGCAACATGCATAATGAACTAATTGATCGACGGTGCCAGAGATTAATATAGAGATCAGGAATAAGAAATTTAATAGACCGTAAGTTTCTGTCCAACAAATTAAGATGAGAATCAGCAGCTGAAGACCAGACAGGAGAACAATACTCAAAACAAGGTAGAATAAAAGAATTAAAACACTTCTTCAGAATAGATTGATCACCGAATATCTTAAAAGACTTTCTCAATAAGCCAATTTTTTGTGCAATTGAAGAAGACACAGACCTTATATGTTTCTCAAAAGTAAATTTGCTGTCAAGAATCACGCCTAAAATTTTGAAAGAGTCATACAAATTTAAAGAAACATTATCAATATTGAGATCCGGATGTTGAGGAGCCACCGTCCTTGACCTACTTACAATCATACTTTGAGTTTTGTTAGGATTCAACTTCATACCCCATAATTTGCACCATGCACTAATTTTAGCTAAATCTCTATTAAGGGATTCACCAACCCCAGATCTACATTCAGGGGATGGAATTGATGCAAAGAGAGTAGCATCATCTGCATATGCAACAAGCTTATTTTCTAGGCCAAACCACATGTCATGTGTATATAGTATGAAAAGTAATGGGCCAAGAACACTACCCTGTGGAACACCGGATATCACATTCCTATACTCACTATGGTGCCCATCAACAACAACTCTTTGAGATCTACTACTTAAAAAATCAATAATAATGCTAAGAAACGACCCACCCACTCCCAACTGTTTCAGTTTGAAAACAAGGGCCTCATGATTAACACGGTCAAAGGCAGCACTAAAATCAAGGCCAATCATACGAACTTCCCGACCACAATCAAGGGATTTCTGTACTGCATTGGAGATTGTAAGAAGGGCATCACATGCTCCAAGGCCTTTCCGAAAACCAAATTGCAAACTAGGGAATAGATGATTACCTTCAGCAAACCTATTAAGACGTTTTGCCAGAAGACGTTCAAAAACTTTAGATAATATGGGAGTTATGGAAATTGGGCGGTAATCAGTGGGACTTGAGCTACCACAAACACATTTACATAGAGGAGTAACATTACCAATTCTCCAACAAGTGCTAA
>NC_090727.1:164893891-164911391 GCF_036898095.1 Palaemon carinicauda | reverse complement strand
AATATTATTATTATTATTACTTGCTAAGCTACAACCCTAATTGGAAAAGCAGGATACGATAAGCCCAGGGGCTTCAACAGGGAAAATAGCTCGGTGAGGAAAGGAAACAAAGACAAATTAAATGTTTTAAGGAGAGCAATAAGATTAAAATAAATATCACCTATGTAAACAATAAAAACTTTTAACAAAATAAGAGGAAGAGAAATAAGAGAGAATAGTGTGCCCGAGAGTACCCTCAAGCAGGAGAACTCAAACCCAAGACAGTGGTAGACCATGCTACATAGGCTATGACACTATCCAAGATAAGAGAACAATGGTTTGATATTGGAGTGTCCTTCTCCTAGAAGAGCTGTTTACCATAGCTGAAGAGTCTCGTCTACCCTTACAAAGAGAAAAGTGGCCACTGAACAATTACAGTGCAGTAAGAAGAATTGTTTGGTAATCTGCGTTGTCAGGTGTATGAGGACAGAGGAGAATATGTTTAGAATAGTCCAGACTATTCGGTGTATGTGTTAGGCAAAGGGAAAATGAACCGTAACCGGAGAGAAGGATGTACTAGTGTCTGGCCAGTCAAAAGAGCCCCCAACTCTAGCGGTAGTATCTCAACGGGTGGCTGGTGCCCTGGCCAACCTACTTCCTAGGTTAGGTTAGGTTAGTTTCAGTTATAGTATTGGGGTTATATCGGAAATTAGTGTTGGGGCAATAATAGGAAAGTACCAACAATATCAGCAATAATAATAATATTAATAATAATAATAATAATAATAATAAATAAGTAAATAATAATAATAATAATAATAATAATAATAATAATAATATAATGATTATTGTTACGGAGTTCTAACCAGTAGTACCACAGTGTTGACCAGTCTTCTGCCACAGTTTGTACACTTCAAACTTTTAGGAAATAGATGGGACAAGAAGAAAAGTGTAATTTTTGAAAAGTATAAAAAAATCCGTACTGTAAGAAATATTCAACAAACATGTCTCGATTGAAAATTTGCTTAAACATGAGGCTATTTGATAGTAATTACCAAAGTACATATTGTAGATAGTTTACAAAAGTCTGCAACAGTATTTTCTTTGGAGCAGTAATGAAACTAATCTAGATCGAATTACATAGATGTGCATCGTAAATATCATTTAAGTTAAACTTATCACGGAATACCTTACAGGCTTACTGTATCATAGATACAAAATAACCAAGGAAAACGTACTGTATTTAATTTGTTACACTCTTAAAATCTTCAAGGTACATACCTAGTTTAATGCTGAAATAACATTTCTATAACTAGTCCTATCATCCCAAGCTCAGATAAACTCCTCTAATGCCATTAAAGTCAACACAAATCTCTATCTCACAGTCAGCTTTAATGAACCAAAGCCGAATAAAATATCTATAACTGTTCTACACAAAGAGAGGTTTCTTATTCAATAAAACTGTGGTTGTTCGTATTTTATTTTAGTTTCATGTGTTGTAAGAAAACTTTCGACGTAATTATGTACTGATCGTTCCTTTCCCGCATGCAATTGAATCGTGATTTAAAGATTTTCAACATATTTAGTATTAAACTTATTACTGGAAGAAATTTGTAGTTAGACTAATTAGCCTTTCTGAACATCAGAAATATTTGAAAGATAATCTCTCCCTCGAAAACGGTTCATTACTTTACACATAAATAAGCATAGAGCTTGTACTTTTTTCTATGTTGTCTTATGGCTTCATGTTTACGAGTCACAACATCAAGTTGAAACCTCTACCATCACAGAACGCTGTTGGTGATTCTATGTTGGTGTTGGTGTTAGCAGCCAATGGTGTATGTTGGTGTTGGGGTTAGCAGCCAATGGTGTAACAGCTTATAAAAGATTAGCCAATCAGGCGCAAGAGTTTGTTTTCCAGCCACTCGGAGAGCTTCTCTTATCAATGCTTAGGTCAGTGGATCTGTGGCCAGTGTTGCCAGATGTGGGAATTTATTCCTAGATTTGGGGGTTTTGGGTGTCTGATGGGGATATTTTGTACACATTTCTATGAAGAAGAAACAAAGCTGAGTAAACCTATATATTGTTGCAATAAGTTTGCTTGCACTTATATAAAGTATTGTGAGTAATTTCTATATTAGTAAAACCTACAGGATCAGAAAATATATTTGTGGAAATGGGGATTTTTGGGTTGTTTTGGGGATTTCTTACCATTCGTTGTGGGGACTTTTAGACTAACCCATCTGGCAACACTGTCTGTGCCCGCCGAGTTTGTTTACGTTAGTCGGGATTTTCTAGTGAGTGCTCGTATCGTGCGTTTTAAGTCTTTTACATCATTTTGCGATTGATTTATGATATAATGGATTAATGGTGAGTACTAGTGGGTGCCAGAATATAGGGGATTACAAAATTAGCCTGAAATTTAACCGGAACTTGACCGTAGAACGAGAGAAGAAAAATGCAAGAATGAGCATGTCGAACGTTGTTTTCAAGTGCATGGGTTATATATTAAACTTTCTTTAAAACGCCGGCTTAACTTCAAAACTAAGGAGGACTAAATCAGGATTATAAAGGCTGCGTTGCAGTCTGATTATCAGGTGAAGGATACGAAGCAGGTAGATTTACAAGATAAACGGAAGGCCAGTAGTCAGAATTTTGAGGGCGCTCGTGTTGCTTTGATGTTACCCTTGATGGAAGTTAACCGGGTGAGCTACCAGTTAACGGAAACTTCGTCTTATACGAGGAAGAAGGACACTTTTATAAGTTTTTTTTTTCTTTTATCATCTCTGCGTTGCTGACGAGCCATATCCTCAGAGAGAGAGAGAGAGAGAGAGAGAGAGAGAGAGAGAGAGAGAGAGAGAGAGAGAGAGAGCGACTCTGAACTGAAGATCACGTTCCGTATATTGTTCTTGAAAATGCTGAACATTTTAAGACGGATTGTCTACAACCACTTGACCTTTATCAAGTTGCATCCAAAGATGATTATTCTGATGGCCCTGATGAGGTTGAAGACTCCTGAACTATACCTCTTAGATCCTAAACATCTCATTGAAAGTGGGAATCAAGCAACATCAGATGGTGAGTACAAAGACTAATGTTTATGATTTTTTCCACGATTTTTCCCATGATTTTGTGGTCTTATTTGTTGTGTTCTTTTTTTTGTAATGACAATTGATGCATTTTATGTCGTAATATAGTTTTTGGGTATTTTTATGTATTTCAGAATGTTAACCACGAGTCTTATTACTAATTATTATATGTCGTATTATTTTCATGTAACGGTATCGGTGGTTTGCATAAATCAAGGCTATTATTGAGGTTCGAATAAAAGGGAAGTAATTTTCAGGGAAATGGTAAATGTTTGATAACATTACAATACTTTATTTTCTTGGTTATGTATCAAGAACAGTAAGTGGATGTTTTATTACAGTCCGAATGCCTGTCAGGTTAATAGTAATGTTGTTCTTGTACTTGGTGTGTAGGCTAGGCTTATCATTTTATTCGCCAACTGATCTTCATGAAACTTTGTTGGTGTATTCTATGGGTCAGTACTATCTGTGGACACGGTGAGCCTTCTCTTTTACATTATATCTCACTGGTAATTAATTAAAGATGGAAAAACTATGAAACTTCCACAACTCTGTTAATAAGGGTTGGATCAGCAGGGAATTCAGTATGTAGACTCCAGAGGGGAATACTTGTTGACCACTGAAGGAAAGGTTATGCCAGACCATAAGTATATAATTACTAATTTACGAGGTACTAATAGTAGTCCTTCATTAATAACTGGGCCAATCTGTCATAAATGTGGTAGGCTATGTGTAACTAGCATACTCGTAACGACGCTCTAAACCTGATTCTTTAAAATTTTATTATGTTTTGTTGATTATTAATTAATTAAAATAGAAAATCAACCCTCGAAGCTCATACAAAACGACCTTATTTAGAACAGGAGATTAAAGTGGTGTACTTGATTCGATGATTCGGATCTTTCTTGATTTGTTATTAACGATTAATTGAAGAAAACAGTTTAATTTTCAAAATTGACAGAAATCAGTCGTGCTTGGTGTCAAAAGAAAGGGGAGAGACAGTAGAACACGCCGGTGTCGTAGAGAGAATGGGTCTCCCCGTCATTAGTTGGTAATTAATGGTTGATTGTGGAGAACAATGGGATTTCGAAGTTGGTAGCAACCCGTCATTTTTGGTGTCAAGTGGAAGGTTGATGGTTGGCGTTGGGAGAAGAGGAACATACAACTAGCAGAACGGTTATTGCTAGTTACATCTTCAGCGTGTAGTAGTTCATTCTATTTTTTTTTTTTATGAGAGCATACACGCAAACAGAAACCCTTTTTTTTGGGGGGGGGGGGGTCAGAAATAAAGTTTTAATTGGTATTTTTAGAGGATACGGACTTACTGGTGGCGTTGCAATGCAGTCTTTCCTTAAAATTACAGTACATCTCTAAATGCATATTTTGACTGGCACATTCGTGTGCCATATGCAACCGAATTATTTTATGGGTTGAAATAGAACTGGATCTTTGTTTTCGGGAAAGTGGGAACCATTTGACATATTTAATCTACTTCATTTTCTGGAATTTTAGGAAAATAGGAATAATTTTATATATTTATCCTTATTCATGGAAAGCAGAGCATAACATACATGCTTTGACTTACAAGAAAAAAAATAGAACAGTTTTTAAAGATTAGTATTAAACTGCTGTATTTTTTTCGAAAACAAAAATCGGTAACCTAAACAGGCCCCAATGTATAAATTCGACATAGTTTTCTTGCTCCATGGCTAACCACGCAATTTTTGGGAATTACTATACGTATGATAGCAGGAACCATTTTTTAACCTAAAAGTTTATATTTTCATCACGATAAGGTAACTAGAATAAATTTTTTTTTAGTGAGGCAGATTTGCACCGATTCGCAGGGGTCCCCTTTTAGCTCGGAAAAGTTTCCTGCTATCCGATTGGTTAAAATTATCTCGTCCAACCAGTCAGCGATCAGGAAACTTTTCTGAGCTAAAAGGGTACCCCTGCGAATCGGTGTAAATCTGCCTCACTTAAAAGAATGAACTATATTACTACATCTTGCTCGTACTATTTTTTTTTCTGAAAGTATGTAAACAAAAGTACGTGCTCTTTGATATGAAATACCTTTAGCTATATCCGTATATTTTTTTGTAATATAAATATGTCTTGGTCATTATGGCAATAGTTGAATAGTACCTGCGGGTACAGCATTTCTATGCAGAGAATCTTTTAACAGCCACCTTGCAGGCCTATAACAAAATGAGAAGTCATTAGATATTATTTTAACCTGGCCAGTAGAATTTTATACACACACACACATATATATATATATACACATATATATATCTATATATATATGTATATATGTATGTATATATATATATATATATATGTATATATATATATGTATATATATGTATATATATATATATGTGTATATATATATATATATGTATATATATATATGTATGTATATATATATATATATATATATATGTATGTATATATATATATATATATATATATATATATATATATATATATATATATATATATATATATATATATTTGTTCCGACACGGAGACTTACCTCGAAACACTTTCTTAGGAGTTACTGGAACCTCCTCTCAAACGACCAGAGTTTTGTGTAGTTTACCCTACTCCCATTTTCTATAGTGGTAGGCCTACCGGGGGAAAACGTGACCCGAGGGCAATGCCCAGGGTAGGCCACATGTTAGCCAGGTCGTCTTCTCCAGTAAGTTTTCTGGTCGCGTCGTGTTATCACACGCCGCTCCTCAATTCTCAGTGCGACCCCCTTTGTGTTCATCACCACGTGGTTACCACATGGACTTTACTTTCTTTACGAGTGATTAGTGCTATTGCTGTGTGCTTTTACTTAAATTCTTCTGTGCTTTTATTGGCGTTTTAGTGCTTTCTTTCCTTTATGCTTGTGTCTAGCGAGCTTTGTGTTGTGCTATGGAGCATGCTTGCCGTTGTCCTGGGCCTAGAGCCGGGAAATCGTGTGGGGCTTTCTTGTCGAAGCCCGATGTGGATCCCCATTCTTTGTGTACCTCGTGTAGAGGTAAAGCGTGTTCGCCTTCGGACACGTGTCCGGAATGTGATGGCTGGAGCGAGGTCCAATGGGTGAAATTTGGAACAAAGAAGAAGAAGGCTACGAAGCGATCTTCAAGGAAAACTAGTTTGTCTTCCCCTGCGACGTCTGCGGGCGAGGGATCATGTGAGGTTCCTTCTTCTTCCCCTACCCAGAGTAGGGAACGAGGTAAGTCGGTGAAAGGGAAAAAAGTTGGTGCCTCTTTCCCAGGGGATTGATGTTGCGGGTGATTCTTCTATGTTCATGGCGGATCAGGTGCCTGTAAGTGTGTTTAGTGGGGGTCCGAGGGTGGATGTCTCAGGCGCTTCGGCTGCGGAAGGTGCCGTCGGTAGAGAGAATTCCCCGCAAGATGATCCGCTGGCATGGGGTGTACTAAGGACTCCGCTGAGGTCTCCGTTGGATATGGAGGAGGGCCTGAGCGAGTCCTTCCCCTTCATGGGTCGTCCGTCATCGTTGGTGCCGCCTACGTCAGCAGTTTCGGAGAGTTTTCTGCAGCCTTCTACGTCCGGAGTACGACGTAGTCCCAAGAAGCCTCCGTCCGGTACGCAGTCGGGGTACACAGGCAAGTCTGACTCGTCGGTGCAAGATTCGTCGGGCTCGTCGAGTGAGGAACGTCGGAGGAGACGTAGGAGGAAGAGAGATCGATCTGTGAGGAGGAACTCCCCTTCGTGGTCTCCCACAGGATCTAAAGACAGGAGAGGAAGCTCTTGTTCACCTCCAAGTAAGAGCAGGAGACCTAGTTCTCCGCAAGGAACATGGATCTTCGTTCTAGACAACAAGCTGAGGACCTGACAAAGACCTCAAGCTTGATAGCCAAGCGAGCAGGAGACAGTCCTCCTAGAAGGGCCTCCAATAGCCTCGCTATGGCGTCAGCCGATGAGCGGAGGGCCTCGTCTGGTAGGCATAAGTCCCGTCCTAGAGCCACTCAATCCACCCAGTGGAGGGAGTCGTCTCCTAGGACGGGCAGCCTCGACAGGTCTCCCCATCGAGATGATAGACGAGGACGAGCTCCTCCGTCGAACTATTTCACGGAGGAGCCCGTCCCTTCGTCGAGGGACTCGAGGAAGAAGGAGCCTGCCGGCGAAGAGTATAGGAAGAACCGAGGATCCCGTCCAAGCGGAGGTGCCCGTGATCACGCCTCTCCCCGGCGTAGGACGGAGGAAGTGGACGACGAGACTACGTTGCCGACGGAGGACTCCACATATAGGAGGGTGATCTCCTTGATCAGAGGCTACAACAATTTAGTGGAGCCCGTCCCACAAGAGGAGGAAGTGTGGACCTCCGGGTTAAACATGTTCTTAGAAGCACCCGCTCAGAAGAAATCCTCGTTAGCCCTTCCGGAGGCCAGAGACGTGGGGGTAGGCAGAATCCACATTGACAAGGTTATAGCCCGCAATAGTGACTCTAGTAAAAGCTATAGTGTGGCTAAACTCTTGCAGGGACTTAAGTCCCAAAGCAAATATACGTTGGAAGGAAGACCGCACGGGGCAAGCAAGATGGAGGAGGCCCTGGACATCCTATGCCAAGGCTACTCCGACGAAAGGGCGTCATCGGCTCCCACCTTCTCCCAGTCCGAGTCCGTGATGATGGAGGAGATGTCAAAGGACCTGGTCAACGTCGCCTCGTGGTTGGATTGGTGGGCCACCACCTTAGTGGGCACTCAGATTCCAACAGACTCGATGGAGCCGGCCAAACGTGAGGCTCTGAACGAGTTGTTGGGATCAGGTAGCCGTGCCCTGAAGTTTCTGACGTTCCAGTCCTTGGCTTTCTCCGCGAACTGGGTACTGAGGAAAAGAGACGCTTTGGTTAAGAACCTGCCAGTGAAAATCCCCGACAGGGAAGTTAGACCCCTGCGGAACATCTCCATATGGGGAGAACACCTTATCCCAACTAAAAAGGCAGAAGAGCTGGCGGAAAAGATGGTTAAAGAGAGGGAATTCGCCGTACATAAGCCACAGTTGGCGAGACGACCCGTATTCAGGAGACCTGTGGCAGAAGCGCCCTCGACCTCGCGATCTGCCCCAACGCAAGGAAGGCGAGAACCTTCCTCAGGACAATGGTCCCAATCAGTGAATCCATCCCGAAGGGGACCTTCTTCAACTCCTCCAACCTACAGGAGTGCGTACTCATCCTCCAGAAGAGGACGGGCAGGCCGGTCAGTCCGTAGGTCAGCCTCAGGTAGGGGGATGCCTCAGACTCTCTTGGCAGGCATGGAAGCTCCACGGAGCAGTTTCGTGGACAGTAACGGTAGTGAAGGAAGGCTACAGGATTCCATTTCTGGAAGACCCGCCTCCGCTGATTCCAGCAAGTCAGGCGGACTGGTTGGTTCCCATGGACCTGGCGAAAAGGACAGCACTGGACGAAGAGGTTTCCACAATGTTGCAGAAAGGAGCCTTGGAGACAGTGAATTTTCAGGGTCCAGGGTTCTACAGTCGCCTGTTCTTGGTAGAGAAAGCGACAGGAGGGTGGAGACCAGTAATAAACCTGTCAGCCCTCAAAAAGTATATTCGGAAGACCACCTTCAAAATGGACACCCCAAGAACAGTCATGGCGTCCTTGAGGGAGGGAGACTTTATGATATCCATAGACCTCAAGGACACCTATTTCCAGATTCCTATTGACCCAGCAAGCAGGAAGTTTCTCCGGGTGAAGGGGGGTGCCCAGGTTTGCAATTCAAGGCCCTGTGCTTCGGACTTTCCACGGCGCCCCAGGTATTCACGAGGGTGTTTACGACAGTCTCCGTATGGGTCCACGAACGGGGGATTCGTCTAATCCGATACCTGGACGACTGGTTACTCCTTTCGTCCACAAAGGAAGTGTGAAGATGTCCTTGATTTAGTTAGCAATAACTTCTTAATTAGTCTAGTATCTTACCTCTTCCTTTAGTTTAATATTAATTGAATTTCTCTCAGGAGTTTACATAAGCAAAGTTTCGTGGGTGAGGGATACGAATGCTGGTTTCTTTCTTTACTAGACATAAAAAGGGGTTTGAACAGGCACTTACAAGCAGTCAAAAACAAAAGCGTGGTTTCTACATTAACACTTAGTGATGAACTCAGACGTCTTGACACTGGCTGGAGAATTTGGTGAATCCTGGTTTAGTTAGGCCTAAACGTCATCTATAGGCCTACTGTCGTCGCTGAAGTATAAGCCTTCGTCAGGTGTTGGGAAGGCTGGCGCGAAGTTCTAGACACGCCTTGGTCACTCGGGGACGTCACGCCTCTCGGTCGCTCTGGGACGTCTCGCCAAACGCACTCACAGACACTCAGGTGCGGGCGTAGTAACTTTGTTCGTCGTCCTTCGTTCTCAGGGGTAATTGTTCCCCTGTAATTTCGCGGCTGCTTTAGTATTCTACGTAATCGCCGTCCCTCAATTTGGTATAGGCAGCCGCCATGTGTTGTCGTCAAGGAGACCCGGCAGGTTAAGTAGGTCGTTAGACCTATTATACAGAGTGACTACTAGGAAGAGGGCGAGATGCCGTCTTCTCGTTGCTTATATATGGTCGTCCTGGGCGTGTCAAGCTATCCTTAATCACGTGACTTTTTCCCGGCTTCCACGTCTCATTCGTCTATGTTCCGTTCGACATTCAAGAACGGATCCTGTCGTTTGGGGGGGTTGTTTACGGGAAAGAACCCTGGAGTCAGCGAAATTAGTTGAAAACATCCTACCTAACTCCCGTTCACTCTCCTGTCTCTCCACAACTCTTTCTATATCTTTACAATTACTACTAACTGCATTTGTCTCCCCATTTCCTATTAACTAACAAAACCCACAAATAAAGACATCAATAACATACACAAACCTTCTGCACACGAAACTTACTCAAAAATAAGCATCTGTCTGACACCACTCGGCCAGCTACTAGGATTCTTATAGAATCCTCACATACAACAAAACAACAAACCTATTCTTTAGGTTTCCCAGCAATAACCAGTAGCAACTCATTAATCCTTTCCAATTTTCTGAAAACCAAATACTTCACCACATTATACGTTACCACAGTAACAAGTACAATCAAAAACACATTACACATAGTCAGAAATGGTGCAACATCTTTCTTGTAAAACAGAACATAATCATTATCAAGTGGCATTGCCACATTTTCTACCACTGTTAATTTGTCTAGCTGAAAATGATTAATCTTGTTCTCGTAACTCTTTGCAATGGAAGATTGATTTAACTCATAATGCAAAAACACACTTGGTACATAATAGAGATAATCATTTATCACTACTGAGCAAGAATCTGCAAATGACTTCAAGTTTCCTAACTGAAACGTTTGAGTCTTCCCATTACAAGTAACTTCTGCATTTTTAGTACCTTGTACATAAACAAAAATTTCATTACCTAAATGTAATGCCCTGTATGGCAAAGCAAAAGTTTCAAATTCACACTCTCTCACCAACTCATAATTCTCAAAGAAAATACCTTGGATACACGGAAAATTGCTCATAGGTTGTTTAATTTGCACAAAATTGCACATGGATTGACTTTCACTTATCAACACACACTGTTCTAAATCACCTTCTTCTAAAATAATCATCAACAACTTGTTCTTATCCAATGCTAGACGAACCTTCGGATGGTTCCAAATTATTGTTGCATTTCCTATCTTAACTGGGAAAGGATGTATTGTATATAGGTCAAACAAATTCATACCCTTGAAGGGGATCAATACCAACAAATACCCTTTTGTTACTTTCACAGTTGACATTGTGTAATACCAAAATATATCTTCTAGCAAAGGCTTGGAATGGCTATTTATCATACACCAATCGATAATTTCTTTCAAAGTTTTTGGAGAAATGATAGCAGGGCTAAGTATTCCCTTTTGTGCATTTATTAGTCCGTTCACAGATTCCTTGTGATCACCAATCTCGATTTCTACTTCATGAACCAACTTAAACACTTGTTCTATGTCACCTATTTTATTAGAAACATTCACGTTAACTTGATTAATAAATTCCACCATCTTTTTTATGTTCTCTACATTCTTATTATTATTTCCTATTAGAGTACTTATAAGATTACCCTTCTGATTAGCCCATTTCTCGATTAGTTCTACACGATCAGTCAAACCTTTTACATCGTTTTCTGTAGCCACTCCAAACAAAGCACTAAATGCACTTCCTACAAAAGGTAACAAAGATCTCTTGTTTCTTTGAGGCCTGACAATGTCTTCAATTTTACCCTGTAAATTTCTTAATACTTCTACAAAGGCAGAATCACTATGGGTTAGTATGCACTTCCGTAGTTCTTTATCTAACTGGTTCAAATGTTCTTCCCTTTCTAATATTGAATTGACATCAATTTTTACTACAGCAAAATCTGTTAACAGTTCACCTTTTCCATGATTTTGTATCAAGGCCCCACTTTTAATGTCTATTTCGCAAGTGATACCGACCACCAGGGGTAGGATCAGTAGGAAGTTTTTCCACCACTTCCTGTAGAAGTTGAGAGGACCATGGATTAGTTTTTACAACCTTCATATGATTCCAATGGGCATACCTTACATCTAAATTCTGTTCACGTATCAGCTTAAATTTATTATTCCTTTCCCTTTCTAACACTCTATAAGGACCTTCAAATTTGGGAGATACCTTTTCATTTGGTCCTTCCTTTACATGTACCTTTATATATACTTGTGAGCCTATCTTCAGGTCAGTCATGGAACTAGTTGTGTCATAGTATTTCTTATTTACCTGTTGGCCCTTTTCTAAAGATTGTCTGGTTTGTCTTATTATTTGAAAGGTTCTTTGCAGTTTCCAAGCTATATAGTCCTGGTAATCATATGTGGGCCTAGGAGGTTTTGCGTCATCTAACAATGAGTTTGGCAGTCTTTTCTGATAACCATAAAGCAAAAAGTGTGGGGTTTCTCCTACTGTCTCATTTACTGTGTTATTCAAAGTAAACTGAACGTCCTCTAGCGCTAGGTCCCAATCTTCTGTAGTTGGACTAATGATAGTTCGCAGTACATCCAGTATCTTCTTATTGGCCCTTTCCACTGTCCCATTTGAACTCGGCTTATAAGGGGTTATCTCGCATTTCTTTATCTCAAAAAATTCACAAAGCTTTTTCATTACCTCACTGGTGAATTCGGGTGCATTGTCCGACAAAAGTACCTCCGGACACGAATGTCTTGTGAGTATTCTGGTCTTTAAAGCTTCTGCAACAGAAACTGTAGTTCTATCTCTGACTGGGACAATTTCTAAATACCGAGTCAAATAATCAATGAATACCAGTATATATTTATTTCCTCTCAAAGTTTTTGGAAAGGGTCCTATATGATCCATCTGAACTACCTCAAAAGGGTTTAAATTACTAGGATATTTTTCTAAAGGAGCTCTGACATTTACATGACCTTTATGCCTATTACAAGTTTGACATTCATTTACAAATTGCTTTGCTTCTTCGCTGCACTTAGGCCAAAAATAATTTCTATTTATTGTTCTCAAGAGTCTTTTTGATTCCTGGATGTCCTGCCAACTTGTGGGTATGTGTTAGAGTTAATACTTCTTTAGTCAGGGTGTCAGGCACATATAGTCTAGAGCAAGCACTCCTATCCTTAGCCTTCTTATATAATATCCCATTTATTAATTCAAAATCTGACCTAGAGGTTTCATCTTGTAGCAAATCTCCTATTATTTTCCTGATACTTTCTTGTTTCTCTTGTTCTATTTTAACTCTCTCCAAATCTAAGTCTACGACCTGACAGCTGAAACAAAAAGTGTTAGTTGTGATAATTCTTTCAGTATCCTCTTGTGCTCTAGATAATCCATCTGCTAAAGTATTAAACTTACCTGGAATGTATCTAAATTCTGGAGCAAACTCTAGCACACTAATAAACCATCGATTAAACTTTAAGTTATTAGTGAAAGCTCTTTTCTTAAATAGGTCACAGATGGGTTTATGGTCAGTAAGTACATTTACTTTGTGTCCTAACAAAATGTGCCGAAACTTTCTCAGTGCCCAATAAATGGCTAAACATTCCTTTTCTGTGGTATTGTAATTTCGTTCGGCCGCATTCAGGACTCTACTTGCATAATATACTACCCTCATTCGGGTTTTTGCCTTCTGTAACAAAACCGCTCCTATTCCTGTATTTGAAGCATCACATGCTAAGTAAAATTGCTTGCTAAAGTCTGGATACACTAAGATAGGATCTTGGATTAATTTCTCCTTCAACTTTTGAAAAGCCTCCTCTTGCTCTGCTTTCCATTCAAACTCTACATCCTTCTTAGTTAATTCTGTCAATGGTTTAGCTATAGTAGCAAAATTTTTGACAAATGGTCTATAGTATCCTATCATCCCTAAAAATCTTCTTACACCTTTCAAATTTTGTGGAGCAGGATATTCCACAATCGCCTTTATTTTTCCTTCTTGCATGCGTAATCCATCAGCACTGATCACATGTCCTAAATATTCTAATGATTTCCTCAAGAATTGACATTTCTTAACCTTTATCTTTAATCCTGCCAGTCTTAGTCGTTCTAAAACGATTTCTATGGTTCCGAAATGGCTCTCTATATCTTTGCTAAATATAATGACATCATCTAAATAGACTGACACATTCTCTATGTCTCCTAAGATCTGTAACATTAACCTTACAAAAGTCAATGGAGCTGATGTTAACCCAAATGGCATTACCTGAAATTCTAAGTGTTCTTTATGTGTGCTGAAGGCAGTTAATGGCTTTGATTCTTCGTCTAAAGGTACTTGCCAATATCCACTTAGTAGATCTAAGGATGAGAAGATCTTTGCTCCTCCTAACTGAGCCAAAACATCGTTTATTACAGGCATGGGCATCCTATCAGGAACTGTGTTCGCATTCAACTTGCGATAATCAATCACTAATCTGTAACTTCCATCTTTCTTTGGAATCAACAACATGGGAGAATTATAAGGTGATTTAGAGGGTATGACCACTCCTTCTTCTTTCATTTCTTCTATCATTTTATCTACTATTGGACGTTGGCTGATAGGTAATTTATAATTAGGTATGAAAAAGGGTTTAGCTCCATCATCTAGGATTATCTTATGTCTTAACACCTCAGTCCTACCTAACCTATCACCTGTAATTGCTATGCCCTGCCTATATTTATTTAAGGTTTCTATTAACCTTTTACGGTACTCAGGAAAATCGGTGTTATCTATCTCCCTATCTATTCCTGCATCAATGTTTCCTATGGTAAAGAATGCTTCCTCCTCTAACGGAATCATTTTGTGTGTAACTTCTATTCCTGTACAAAATTCTGTACCCGCTAACAAATGGAGTCTTTTATCAGAATAATTCATGACATAAGTAGTACAGGCTAATCCCTCCATCTGAACTAATGAGTTATCCATTCTGACATATTCTGGTAATCCTTCTGGGGTCAAGATTACATCATTATTTGTGTGTAGGCGGGTTATTAAATATACTCTAGTAAGAGTATTGGGCAGTAGTACTACATCTCTAGCTAGCCTAAATCTTATTTTGTTTGCATCTGCTGTGCTGATCAGACTTATCTCCCCAGTTTGTACTTGAGTACAAAAACATGAATCTTCATCTCCTCCTTTTTGAGATTCTGTTTCTCTTAAGTGTCTTAATTCTTGTGAATTCAATGTGCCTAGCAGCAAAACTTCTTGGAATTCCCTTTTATCTATTCTCTCAGATTCTCTGTCGACATTTTCATCCTTAGTATGTGTGCTACCTTTACAAGAAGTAATTTCCCCCTTTCTGGGTGCAATTGCTAAATTCTCTTCTTTCTCCCTTTCTTCTGATTTTACTTTGATTTCCCTTTCTCTTTCTGAACCGGAGTGTGTTTCAACTATCGAAGCGGTCCCCTGCAAATTGGCCAAATTTGTAGTGGACTTGTCATCAACAAGTTGGAAACAGACTTCCTGATTATTTCCCTTTAGAACTAATCTTCTGTCTTGACAATCAAAAACTATGCCAAAATCTTGCATTGTTGCAAAAGAAATCAAAGCTCGAGCGGGAAATGCTACTTCTTGCAAAACCAAAAATGGCACTTGACACTTCTTCTCTAGCAATTCAATGTTTAAATCTATGGCTCCTACATTGTTAAGCTGATTGCCAGTTATCCCCTGAACTAATGTATCCTCACTCCTAATTGCAGAAATAGGTATATTCAAATAATCAGTTAAGGTATGGAGCCCTATGAGATTTACAGTACTTCCTGAATCTAACAAACTAAGACATTCTTTACCTTCTATCTTGATATTTGTCTTGGGTAATGATTGCTGTCGGAAGGATAAATATGTTGCTGGCAACGTGGATGTACCTCCGCTACCTGCAACATCCTTCCATTCTTTGGTTTCCCTATTTCCTGGACTCCTATCCTGCTCTTCTAGTCACTTTCTGTTACCTTGTTTTTCTTCGGAGTAATTAGTAGGGTTTGAGTTATCCCTTGCCTGTACCTGAGGAGTATTTTCGGAGGGTTTATTATGTTTCTTACCTTGGTACCAACATTCTTGGTCTGTGTGACCTCCTCTTTGACAATACTGGCAATACCTATTCTTTGGTCTAGCTCCCTTATGAGGATAATTCCCTCTAGATTTATATGTTTCATTATAATTTCCTCTTCTTTCTTCATTTGACTTGCCAGGGGGCTGGTTATTTTGATAATCTTTAGGGTAATGTTTATTCCTACCGGTCTCGTTTTTCTGTATAATTTCTTGACATTCGTTCGGTGTTTTTGTGGTTTTCTGGGCAGGATCTAACTTTAGGTCTTCCAACAAGGCCGCATACATCTTACTGTAGGCCACAAGATTTAGAACTTCATCTAGATCTACCAGGTTGTTATTATCCTTACTAAACTTGGTTCCGTCTCTTACCGTGATTGTGGGCAATGACAAAAAGTCTTCCCTAACTGCTCTTACCTGATCCCTAACCTGGGCACGCCAACTGGCCCTGGATTCACCTTCACATTTATTAGTTGAGGTAAGCCTATACAAGTTCGACAACCGATCGGTCTCCTTGGCCGATCGCCACAATAGTCTGCATTCCTCCTTGAACTCGTTGAAAGTGGTAATCTTTTCAAAGGCCTTACCGTTTAATGTAGGGTGAGCATCCCCTACGTCTACGTTGACTAACATCATTGCCTGTTTAATTTTTGCAACATCGTCAGTTATTTTAAAACTAGCGATCCTATTCTCTGTGTCCGCTAACCACTTATCTACACTGTATTTCTCTAACCTTTGTTTGTCGGGATTATCCCTACTTACATTTCCACAAAACCGTGTGGTTTGTGTGATCAGCCCAGCGGAATTCATATCGGCAATATTTGCTCTTACCGGACTCGAACTTCGGTTTCTAGTCAGATTTTGACGTCTTCCTACACTAGCACTTCGCGACCGTCTGTCTGCAGTTAATCTCAAGTCGTATTGATATTGTGTAAGTCTTTGGAAAATATTGTCCAGACTCATATCACAAAAAAAGGAAAAATTAAAACACCAAAATTTTCTTACGAGAGACAAATGCCCTAACTTCCTATTCTATAGAGAGACAGTATTTATACAAAACAAGAGAGTGAACGAAAACATGCAAACTACTCACATATCCATTGGTTCACGACTCCTTTGGTTTCCCTCTGTTTTTCTTGAAATTGTTTTGTATTTCTTCGACACATAAAAGGGGGTTTCAGCACTTTCCTGAAATAAAGCCAGTATTAGTTCAAACTTAATACAACACGGCACAGTATCCCTTAACGATGCCACCATTTGTGAAGATGTCTTTGATTTTGTTAGCAATAACTTCTTAATTAGTCTAGTATCTTACCTCTTCCTTTAGTTTAATATTAATTGAATTTCTCTCAGGAGTTTACATAAGCAAAGTTTCGTGGGTGAGGGATACGAATGCTGGTTTCTTTCTTTACTAGACATAAAAAGGGGTTTGAACAGGCACTTACAAGCAGTCAAAAACAAAAGCGTGGTTTCTACATTAACACTTAGTGATGAACTCAGACGTCTTGACACTGGCTGGAGAATTTGGTGAATCCTGGTTTAGTTAGGCCTAAACGTCATCTATAGGCCTACTGTCGTCGCTGAAGTATAAGCCTTCGTCAGGTGTTGGGAAGGCTGGCGCGAAGTTCTAGACACGCCTTGGTCACTCGGGGACGTCACGCCTCTCGGTCGCTCTGGGACGTCTCGCCAAACGCACTCACAGACACTCAGGTGCGGGCGTAGTAACTTTGTTCGTCGTCCTTCGTTCTCAGGGGTAATTGTTCCCCTGTAATTTCGCGGCTGCTTTAGTATTCTACGTAATCGCCGTCCCTCAATTTGGTATAGGCAGCCGCCATGTGTTGTCGTCAAGGAGACCCGGCAGGTTAAGTAGGTCGTTAGACCTATTATACAGAGTGACTACTAGGAA
>NC_090727.1:164881391-164888891 GCF_036898095.1 Palaemon carinicauda | reverse complement strand
AGTGGGAACTTTATTTTGTACCCCAGTGACTTTTTTAACGAATGTTGCAATATTAACGATATTTATGTGGTGAAAATCTGTTTGTTCAGTTACCAAATGATTATTTAATTAATATGCACGTTATATTATATTAATACTGGATATTAAATTTTACATTTGATTGTGTATATGAATTCCTAAAATCGTTTTTGGTATAATCTTTATATTTTAAAACAACCTAGCGTATAATTGCAAATATACCTGACAAGCTGCTCTGTATATAATTTTTGTTAATGAATCTGACGGGTAATTGTCCAAATTATAGTATTTTGATGAATTGTCAAAAAATCTTCGTAGTATAAATGTTTTTCAATAATAATAATAATAATGATTTTATTTTTGCATTTTGTAAACTGCAAAGGATCATACTAAAAACGTTTAAGATAATTAGCGTTAAAGTCAACTTCTGTATCTATGTAAATATGTAGATTAACTGCTACTTACCTTTATTCTACTCGTTTCAATTGAAATATGTTAAAGGTTGAAAAAGTGGCTAATTCCGCTGAAAAAAAAAGTTAGTAACAATTAAGCATATCACATTTATGCTAGTAATCTTTTACCTATTGTGTCTGTGCGGATGCACCAGTTAGGTATTAACTGAAAAGCGGAGTGAATGCAATTAACTTTATTTGTACGGAGCATGCATATGTATAAAACCCGTTCCAGTCAAGAACGGAACAAAAATTCAAACACACTAAGACAAGCATATCCAGGTATAAACAGGATATCAGTGTGAGGAGAGAGCGATAACGACGATAAGAAAAAATTCTGTTACAGTGTGATACACATGTGGTACATGGCTCTCCCCCGTAAAAAAGGCATACATGTGAAATAGCGCACCCTGCTCATGAGAGTAGCACTGTAGGCGTGTCTTCTTGCATGAGATATGCAGGTTTTAGGCAATCAAAGGAGACCCAGTCGTCGTTGCCATGCATGTTGAGGAGTAATGCTTTGGCCATACAATGGTTCACGAGGAAAGGTGCCCGTTAACGGTGTCTTGCTAGTGTCGCTGCGCAGGAAAGAATGCGTTGCTGAGTGCAGATCTGCCAGTATGTGTTGCTTAGAGGGAGATTATCGAAGGAGGTTGCAGATGGAAAAAATTCGGCTGGGACATGAAATAGGTCGCCATACACCATTCCATCTTCCGAGACATGCAGGGCGTCTTTATGAGTGGTTCTTAGTCACAGGAGGACCCAGGGAAGCTAGGTAAACCACTTGAAGTCCTTGCAGCAGGACATCAAAGCTACTTTGAGGGTACGATGAAAACGTTCAACCATACCGTTGGCAGCAGTGTTGTGTGAGGTTGTCTGATGAAGGGTGATACACAGGAAATTCCTTAATGATGTCCACAATTGAGAGGTGAAAGTGGTATTCCTATCGGAAGTAATATGCTCAGGAATACCAAATCTCGTTATCCATCCTGAGAGTAAGGTAGATGTACACGAGGCGGATGTTGCAGTTTCCATGGAAATGGCTTCATGGTAATGAATGAATCAGTTGATGGCTGTAAATAGGTAACAACATCCTTGTGATCTGGATAGGGACCTACAACATTGATGTGCATGGGGGCAAAGCGCGACTGATGTTGAGGAAAGGTGCCCACTCTTGAATCCGTGTGTCTATGTACTTTTGAGGTTTGGCATAAAGTACATGTGCGGAGCCAATCCTTAGCATCCTTAGTAATGCTATACCAAATAAACTTGTCTTCAGTAGCTGTGCAGTAGAACAGTGTGAGGGATGTGAAAGGCCATGAATGAAATCAAACACTTGTCAGCACGTGGGAGAAGGTATCCACTGTCTAGGTCTACCAGTACTGTCGTCACAGAGGGTGGCAGCGTTGGAGTCGTTGAGAGGGATGTCTTCCCAACGGAGGGATGTGCAGGATGTCCTACATGCTTGGTACTCTGGATCCTTTCGTTGGTCTTCTGCCAAGGTGTTGTGATCTAATCCCACGTGAATGGTGACCAATGTGTGTCTTGACAGGGCAACGGCAACGTGATTAACTTTCCCAGGGACATTTTAAAGGGTACAATTGTGTTCGGCGATGGTGGAGAGATGTCGGTGTTGACGGCCGCACCAGGCGTCGGACTGTCAAGAGAAGGCATGCACCAGAGTCATGTGATTCGTGTGGATGACGAAGGGCATACCTTACAAGAAGTGGCGAAAGTGACTGACAGACAATTGCACCACCAGCAATTCGTGGTCGAAGGTAGAGTAGCCAGATTCCCTCTCGAACAGGTTTCTACTGGTAAAGGCAAATGGGCGGGGCGAGCCATTGACTACCTGCTCAAGGACTGCTCCAATAGCGATGACGCTGGCATTGGTAGAGAGAAGGAGAGGTGCAAGTGGCACAGGAAAAGTGAGAGCAGCAGAAGCTTGATAGGGGATTCTTTGCGTTGCAGAAGCCGCTTCTTGATGGGGACCCTCTTAAGGTCTTTTGGCTAGCCCTTGAGGGAGGCGTACAGGGGGCTAAGAGTGGCAGCGATGGCTGTCAGGAAATGGTGATAATAGTTGATCATGCCCAAGAATTCTTGCAGTGCTTTGACAGTCGAGGGCGTGGGGAAGTTCTGAACGGCTGCTACCTTCTCAGGGAGGGGTTGGACTTCATCAGGAAAAGCAGAGTGAATCCAACTAACTTTATTTGGACGGAACATGCGTATATATACAACCCGTTCCAGTCAAGAACGGCACAAAAATTCAAACAATGAAACATACATATTTAGGGCATAAACAGGTTATCAATGCAAGGGAAGAGTGATAACGAGAATATATATATATATATATATATATATATATATATATATATATATATATATATATATATATATATATAGAAATACCATTACAGTGTACGAGCGTGTGATACACGCGGGGTACAGCTTGATCAAAATCCTTGCCTAGCTATCTGCAGGACTAATCGTAGGATTTGAGTCCCGCTGAAGCTCGATAGTTTCTTGTAGTATCTGCAACCTCACCATATTTGTGGGCGAAGAAATGGTTTTTTTGTGGGGGGGGGGGGGCACCTATAGGTTTACCTGCTGAGTCATCAGCAGCCATTGCCTGGCCCTACCTTAGGTGTAGATTAGGTTTGGCTGCTGATTACATATATATATGTTCAGTCTGTAGGGCATTGTCCTACTAGTTAGAGTATTGTCACTGTTTCTTGACTCTCCCAGTCATGAGTGGCCTTTAAACCTTTAAACATGATAATGGACTGGACCTGTATTAAAATTTTGCTCACGACGGCAACTATTTTCTTTATTTTGGGAGGAAAATTTAATGTGGACGTGGCTCATAGTTGAAGAGGATTTATATCTTGCGTCATTTCTTCTATCTCGTTCACTGCCTTCTTTGGATCAAGAATTAAACAAAGTTCTTCTATCCTCCTGTGCGTTATATCGTAATATATGAATTATGATTTATTTTAATTATTTCATTATTAGTTTTACAGCTTCTTGAAGAATTTTACTGAAATATTCAGCGTCGATATTTTACACTGTCGAGAAAACATTGATATGTGAATATTTAAGGGCTCTAGAAATATTTATAATTCTCTCTCTCTCTCTCTCTCTCTCTCTCTCTCTCTCTCTCTTGCTCTCTCTCTCTCTCTCTCTCTCTCTCTCTCTCTCTCTCTCTCTCTCTTTTATGATTCCCTAGCGATAAGAGTTCTTAAAGCCTTTCTTTCTTCCGGATCGCTTACAAACGTACTTCCCGCTGTGTTTATATTAGAATCCACCAAGACATCTTAAACCTAATAATTTTTAAGATGTCAATGCCTTGTTTGCCCTCGAAAGGTTCTTTGATAAAAATATTCCCTAAACAGGAAACACATCCTATTAATTATTTCTATAAACGTAGCGAATCTTATTCACTATTTCTTTAAATGCAGCGAACTGATGTAATGATTATTAAAGTATTTTATGAAAGAGGAAGGGGATGAACGTGACCAAAAGAGTATTTTGGAGAAAAATTACGGAAAAATATTGTAAACGTTGACAAATTTTATATTGAACATATCTGTTCATTTAAGAATGTTTTTCCCTTTGTAGAAAACAGAAAATAAAATATATAAGAATAACTGCACAATCAACTTTACAAGCAAAGGTTCTTATCAATGTTTTAATTAGGCTATTTGGTTTTAATTTTAGAAGAATCCCAAGGCAAACTATGGAATATTAATAAAAACTTGGGCAAAGTCCGTATTTTTTTTTAGTCGAAAATTTCGGCCAGTGTCATAAAATATATTTAATCAGATGGTCCTGCCAGTATTTAATTATATATTGGAAACTTTAGCCTTACTAAAGCCGTAGAACGCCGGCTAGTTAAAACTCAAAGAGCTATGGAAGATAAATGATGAGAAAAACTATAAGAGACAGAAATAAATAGAACAACATGAATACGAGAGGAAAAAGTACAGTATATTCTAACAACATGTAGGGAACAGCATAGACTTGGACAGAACATATAATGAGGATGACAAATAATAGATGGACATTAAGAATAATAGAATTGCTAGGGAAGGAAGAGAAGACAAGGGAGTGACGAACTAAGAATATTTGTGGGTAGAGACTGTCATAGAAAGACCATAACAAATACAAGGGGAAGGATGTGTCTTAGGCCATTGTTCTGAGGTGGACTAGTCAAGGCTGATGATCAATGTAGACAGTCAATAATTTTTCAAGTTACTGATAACAAGGAAATAGCTTTATAAATCTAGGTGGTTACTTAAAATTTTCAATTCTGGTGAAGACCCAAACAAGCATATGGACCAATTCAGCGAGCAGTAAGGTTAAGAGATTAGCTAATCTTGCGAGCAGGCACATAAGCAGACTAACCATTTTTTCTAGTAGACAGATGAACATACTGAGCATTTTTGTGTAAGCAAGCAGATGAGCGCACCGTATATTCCTGGTAGAGGGTAGACCATTCTTGCTGTCAGTCATACAAACAATCAGACCAAGCCTGGGTGTAGGTAAACAAGCAGCCTGGCCAGTCATGCTAGTGGTCAGATGAGCATACCCACCATCTGAGCTAGCAGGCAGATGAGCAGACTGGCTGTATTTGTTACCTGGCAGATTAATGGACTGACCAATTTTTCTGGCCGGCAGATTAGTGGACTGGTAAATTTCATTAGTGAGTGAATGAACAGACTATATATTCCCATTATAGGCTAAAGCTGCTGGACGATCAACCATATCAATTTTGTATCTCCTGCGAGGAGGGAGGGGAACATACTGCACATATGTGCTAACAGGCAGACTAGCAAACTGGCCAATCCTAATAGCAGACTGACGAGCAGATCAACCAATGTTGCTTATAAGCAGACGAGTAGACAAACCTTTTTTCTGCTAGTCTATTTTGCTAGCAGGCAGGCGAGCATACGCTCCAATCCCTCCAGTTGGGAGACGAAATGCACACATTCGTGTTGGCAGCCAAGACTAACCAACCAGCTAGTAGGCTGATGAGCAAACCACCTAATCCTTATACCTTGCAGTTGAGTACAACGACATTTCTGGTAATCGTACTAGCTGGTATATGAGAAGACCCGCCAGTCCTCCATGCCCGGAGAACAACAACAAATATTCCTGCTGGCAGACATACTAACAGACTAAACATTATTATTATTATTATTATTATTATTATTATTATTATTATTATGATTATTATTATTATGATTATTAGGATTATTATTATGATTATTAGGATTATTATTATGATTATTACGATTATTATTAGGATTATTATTATTATGATCATTATTATTATTGTTATTATCATTATAATTATGATTATTATTATTATGATTATTAGGATTATTATTATTATGATCATTATTATTATTGTTATTATCATTATTATTATTATTATTATTATTATTATTATTAGCTAAGCTAGAACTCGATTTAGAACGGCAGATGCTATAACCCCAAGGGCTTTAACAGGAAAAAATAGCTCAGTGAGGAAAGGAAGGAAGGAGATAAACTATAAAATAGGTAATGAATAATGATCATAAAATATCTTCAGACCAGTAACAAAGTTAAATTAGATCTGTAGAGACATGTCAATCTGGTCAACAAAAACATATGCTGTAAGTTTGAACTTTTGAACTTCCACCGATTCAACTACCCTGTTAGGTGGATCACTCCACAATCTGATCGCAGCTAGAATAAAACTTCTGGAATACCGTCTATTATTAAGTCTTATGATTGCAAAGGCATAATTGTTAGAATTAACTGCATACCTTGTACTACGTACAAGATGGTACAGTTGGGGAAGATCTGAGTGAAAAGGATGGTCAAAATTGTGAAAAATCTTAGGTTACATGCATAAGGAACTACAGTAATTGAATGATTATGCCAGAGATTAGTATCAAGATCAGGAATCGAAATTTAATAGTCCGGAAGTTCCCGTCTAACATTAAGATGGGAGTCAGCAGCTTATGACCAGACTGGAGAATAATACTCGAAGCAAGGTAGAAAAATAAAACATTTCAGAATAGATAGTTCACCCCTTAAAAAATTACTTCATATAATCCAATCTTTTGTGAAATCTAAGAAGCAACAGACTGAATGTGTTTTTCAAAAGTAAATTTGCAATCAAGGAACACTACAAAAGATTTAAAGGAGTCTTATAGAGTTGAAGAATCATTAGCAATGCAGAGATCTGGATGCTGAGGAATCACTGTCCTCGACATACGTACAATCATACTTTGAGTTTTGTTAGGGTTGAAGTTTTTGCCCCATAATTTGCACCATGTGCTAATTTTAGCCATATATATGATGTGATGCAGCAAACTTAGATCTACATTCGGGAGATGGAATTGACGCAAATAGATTTGCATCATGTGCATATACAACAAGCTTGTTTTTTAGGCCAAACCAAATGTGTATATAGTATGAAAAGTAATTGGTCAAGAACACTACATTCGGGAACACCAGATATCACATTCGTATACTCACTATGGTGCCCTTTAATAACAAATCTTTGCAATCTAATTCTTAGAAAATGATGCTAAGAAAAGGTACACCTACTCCCAACTGCTAATAAACCGACCACCTGGCAAAATGTTATCACCATGGTAAATATTGGAAATGAGTCCAAGAAAAATGATTTACGTTGTAATGTTATTTCGAGAGCAACTTTAAAAATTTCTATTCCAATTTTGCCGAAATAAAGTAAATACTTATTTATTCCCCTTTGGTGCTCTGTAGTTGATCGGGAAGGATCATGTCTTGGAATTTTCTATGTGAAGAAGAAGAAGAAGAAAATAAACATGAGCCCAGATGGTGATACTTCAACTCCTTGACACTTGAATGACTAAAGCTTCTTCATAAGAGGGGCTCAGCTCCTACGTTCGCCAAGCCTGCTACGCAATAGTGCCATGATATGTATGGTTTAAATTGGAATAGCTTACTTTAGAAACTTGATGTGCTTTAGTCACTTCCTTTCTTTATTAGGAAT
>NC_090727.1:164876391-164878891 GCF_036898095.1 Palaemon carinicauda | reverse complement strand
GACTAGATAGTTCATTAAATTATTGAGACGTGCTCTTCATGATATAAAGAAATACTTTGGAGAATGTATATACTGAGAGATTTGTCCTCTCGATACCTAATTACTGGTCGATCTCCTTGAACAATTACACTTAGGAAAACTTTATGATTAAAGAGAGCCGTCCTGTTGTTAGCCAATCTGTGCTTGTTCTCTTTAAACAAATCTGGTATACTCTTCTATGATTGGTTAATATTGAGTTCGTCTCAAAAGATTTATTGAAACCATTTAAATGTTTACTTTCGATAAGCGTAGCCAGATAGTTAATTTTGTCCTCTTATTCTGATAAAATAACTCTTGTTATGTCATCTTGTCTTTACTCTCGTTCTTAAAATAACTTTTATGTAGTTTATCTATGTGAAAACTAAATAGTTTATCTATGTGAAAACTAAATAGTTTATCTATGTGAAAACTAAAGTCAGAGCATATCACAATACAAACTCTGGTTAGACACTTTATTTAAATACCAGTTATTAGCCACTTAATCGTATGTTATGTATTATATTTACGTGACACCCAAATATTTTTGTTTTCTGCAGTACATGGAAAAGAAATATACGCATTTGTATGAAAAACTTAAGCTTAGAAATAGTTACAACTTTTTTTTTAAAAGGGGTTTGTTTGTATTTGGCATTTTATATTTCTAATTTTAGATTCTCTCTCTCTCTCTCTCTCTCTCTCTCTCTCTCCTCTCTCTCTCTCTCTCTCCTCTCTCTCTCTCTCTCTCTCTCTCTCTCTCACAACAGCCTTCATTATCTTTTTGACATATGCAACATCAGTTTTGGAAACACACGAGACCCTGCGGTCGACTTCACACAATGTTGAAATAGTTGCAAAAGCATTCGTTTTAAAAAATTCCATTTCCATGATTGTATGAAGCATCGCAAAGACGAGAGATAAAACTCCCGCTTTTCCAATAAATCAAAACAAACCCTAAATAGCGAAACCAAGCAGCATTTTATTCATGATTTATATTCGATTCGGGAACCATCTTGATCCTGGAAGTCTACTCGTACTTGCGTCCGCGAGAATAGAAATGCACAAGTTTCTAAAACGTTACTCTCTTTAAGAGTTATGTCTTCCACTCATGAATTCAACTCCAGTTGCTGGCATTTGTTCTTGGCCGACATTTTCCCATTAGATGTACTGTTTTTCGGCAGAAGTAATGTTCCCTGGGAGAACAATATTTTCATAGTCCTTTTTTTTTTCTTTAAACCATCTGAATTGCTGGCATTGACGATTATCAGTTATTAAATTCGACAATTTCTCAGATGAGCAAATCTTACAATAATACATTAATCGGGTAGTTGAATCGGAAGAAATTTAAAAGTTCAAACTTGCAGCTAATATTTTTATGTAGTGCAGGCTGACATGAATCTGTTTATTATAAGAAAGAATTGATGATTAATAGTTATTAAATTAGATATTGTTTTCTGGTGAGCAAATCTTCGCTGATGTCTGCAATGATACATTAATTGGGTAGCTGAATCTGTAGAACTTCAAAAGTTCAAACTTGCTGCAAATGGGTTTTTATGAGGAAAAGGCTGACATGAGTCTCTCTATTGTATGAAAGTTCTGTTTTAGTATTGTTACTGTTCTTGAAATATTTTATTTTAATTGTTCATTACTTCTTATATAGTTTATTTGTTTCCTTATTTCCGGTTCTCACGGGGCTATTTTTCCCTGTTATATCCCTTGGGCTTATAACATTCTTATTTTCCTACTAGAGTTGCAGCTTAGGTAGTAATAATAATAATGATAAGGATGATAACATCAAAAATAGCAATAGTACCAATAATAATAATAATAATAATAATAATAATAATAATAATAATAATAATAATAATAATAATAATAATAATAATAATAAAATTCCCCTGTGAGAACAATATTCTCTTAGTCAAAGTTTTTTAATATTTGATTTTGATAGCATTGGAAAAGAAAATTTATGGGTAGACGATTACTATATTAAATTCGTCAATTTTATTTTCTAGTGAGCAAATCCTCAATTGTCTCTGTATTTCGTACAATGCAGGAAAAAAAAATCCAAAAAAGAAATAGACGTAAATAATAATGACGTTTTTACAAACGCTAAGCCTACTTCACACTCCCAGTTATTTAGTATTATTATTATTATTATTATTATTATTATTATTATTATTATTATTATTATTATTAATATTATTATTGTTGTTGTTTTTTATTGTTATTGTTATTATTATTGTTGTTATTATTTATTATTATTATTATTATTATTATTATTATTATTATTATTATTATTATTATTATTACAAGCAAGTCTATAACACTAGTTGCAAAAGTAAGGTGCTATAAGCCCAGGATCTAGAACAGGGAAAAAGTGATTATGTATTAATAATAGGGAGCAAGACAGAAGATAAGTAATGTTTTTACAAGAGGATATATCTTATTGATTGCCAAAGGAATAAACAAGAATTATAGGAGA
>NC_090727.1:164863223-164870723 GCF_036898095.1 Palaemon carinicauda | reverse complement strand
CTTTCTCTCAGCATTTATTTCCATGTCAAAAACGTTTTATTCACCTTAGGTCCTGTTCACTATTTGTATATTTTTGTTGTTGTAATGATTAGCCTTTCTGCTTTCTTCCACTATTTCTTAAATACTGTTATCTATAAACCTGTATGTTTGTATATGCTTTTTTGTTCTGCCAAGAAAGCGAACCTCAAATAACCTTTCCGTCACCAAGCCTTTTATTCCCACAACTTAGTAATTATTGTTTATATTCCTTCTTCTTACCTACTTTTGCCAAAAACCTTCATCTACTCCTTAGATTCTGGAACGGAATTTAAATTTTCTTCTTATTTAGCATGGTTACTCACTTATTTCATCACAGTTACTGCTACTTTTTTTTTCATATCGTCCTCTCATTTTGGCATTCAACTAAACCTCGCCATTACTACATTCATTAAATTTAATATTTCATTATTGCTTTATCCACACATGCATGTAGCCTATATGTTATGCATACACATATATACAGAGGTACATTCATTCATTCAGAGAGAGAGAGAGAGAGAGAGAGAGAGAGAGAGAGAGAGAGAGAGAGAGAGAGAGAGAGAGAGAGAGAGAGAGAGAGAGAGAGAGATAGGCTAGTTAAGAGACAAGATTTTCCTGGAAGTTTCCTTTTTGATCAGCTTCCCATCTGCCGTTAGAGAGAGAGAGAGAGAGAGAGAGAGAGAGAGAGAGAGAGAGAGAGAGAGAGAGAGAGAGAGAGAGAGAGAGAGAGAGAGAGAGAGAGAAGGCTAGTTAAGAGACGAAGATTTTTCTGGAAGTTTCCCTTGTGGTCAGCTTCCCATCTGCCCTCAACATTCATGATACAGCTTATTCATCCCGAGATGTCACTCAGATTTGCATTCACCGAATTATAACTGGCATCCTCCTTATCGGATATCCGTTGGACAGTCTAAATGTCTGTCATAGAATGCCATGCGATGAGTGACAGTCACTTGATCACAGAGGTCCTTACCTGTTTGAAATTTTTGATGATATAGTTAAGTTGACCTTGTCTTTTATAAGTTTCGTTTTTCGATCATATTTTAATTTTAAGGGATGTTTTTTTTTTATTGAAAAAAGGCGCTAACTTTGCAACTAAAGCATATGATTGGGTTTGTATATTCTTGTAAGTAGTTCTAGTAGGTTATGCTGTTACCCCAGGTAGATAAACCTATTTTCCTTTGGTTAGAGTCAATAACATTTTAAACGACACCTGTCTAGCCATCTGACTAGGCCCACTATGTATCTATACACACATGTATATTTATATGTACACATATACAGTATACTATATATGTGATTCATCATACTCTTTTGTTTTCTTTGGAGAGGGATAGCACCAGAAGGGTATAATTTCTGGTTCATCAATATCGCTTTATGGGTGAAGTTGCCAGTTACAAGGCCTTTTACTTGATTTCCCAAGATACTGTTACGCTTTTGCAGCTACCTGAATTTGGCGAGTGTAGATCCAGACCAATCCACGACTGTATCATTCAAGCGCTATCTATATTGTTGGATTTCCTCCTCAAATATGATTGGGGGGTCACCCCATCCTCTCATATATGTAATATATATATATGTATATATATATATATATATATATATATATATATATATGTATGTATATATTGTATATATATATGTATATATGTATGTATGCATGTATATATATATATATATATATATATATATATATATATATATATATATATATATATATATATATATATATATACGGATTTTGAGCGAAGCGAAAAATCTATTTTTGGGTGAGATGGCCATGTCGTCCTGATGGAAGTTCCTATAGGGTAGCTTCCTAGGGTATATTACAACTACGGCGATATTCCCAGAGAATTTACCTTAAGGTACCAGAATTCTAACTCCTGGAGCGAATATCCCTCGTGAAAAGGATATCGCGACATATCAGAGGACGTATTCTTGACACGCCACATGGCAATCTGCACCCCGAACAGAGATTACGTATCGCAGGGGGCAATTGGCAAGAAACGAATTCGGGAAAGAAAAAGGGGGAGCCGCTCTCAAGGCTCCCTATCTCCCGTTTCGTAAGCGTGCCTGGCTCCAATCCTGGCGCCATCTGTATTCCTTGTAGCGTACACGAGGTGCTACAGATACTGTATGTAGGGAGGGGTCCTACAGCCCTTTCTTAGAAAGGTAAGGGCGGGGTCCATCAGGACGACATGGCCATCTCATCCAAAAATAGATTTTTCGCTTAGCTCAAAATCCGTTTTTTGGGCTCAAGCCATGTCGTCCTGATGGAAGTATACCAGAGCATTACTGTATCTGTGGATTCTCAGAACGTGCCGTACTCCCCGGAGGTAATTTTTCCCGGTCGACTAGACCTAGAGACCTAAGATGTTACCGTTATACATCTTTTCAACTAACTATAAACCATGTTAGAGCTTTCTGCCCCCTACAGGGAAGAGTCCTACTAGACTCTGGAAAAGTCTTGAAGAATACATATACCTATGTATGAATACCAGGCAAGCTAATATAGTGGTCTCACCCTATATTAAGTAAAGCATAGTTTGTAAAGAACCACTGCGTCAATATGAAATATCGACCAGTTCTCCGCACAATACTTGTATTGGACAAAGGTTTATATCCGCATAGGAGGAAAACCAATGCAACATAGCTTGCATAAAGGAACAATTCTATTAGAATTATCCCAGATAAGGTACATAGAATGAATGCTCAATTATACCAATAAATTGACACAGGTGAAGGAGACGCAAGGTTCTCAAGAACCAGTTTATTGACAGGCAATAAATAGACAGGTTAACCACAATTATATATGTATATATATATATATATATATATATATATATATATATATATATATATATATATATATATATATAAGAAGAGGATAACCCAAAACTTTAAGCATAAGTATGATAGTAAACAGAACTTGTTTGTCTGAAAGAAAAAACATTAAATGCCTCTTTTAAGATACCGAGGTATCAAAGTCATAAAAGTCTGTATTACAAATCAATGACATTAGCGTTAGAAATGCTCGGCACACATGTCTGCACTTATGCTAGGTTCACCTTTGGAAATGGAACAGTCTACATGGGCAACACAGTGCCCTCACTTAGTTTGTAGTACAGTATGTAACTACACACTCACCCTGGAATTAATCGTCCCAATTAAAACCACTGTTCCTCGCAGAGTTAAACAGTAGGGTTAACAACGCGACCCATTGCTACCACAGATCTCTTTAGTTCCTCTACTTGCTTCGCATAGTGGCGAAAGAACACTCTGGAAGACTTCCAGCCAGTGTATGAACGGAGATGTTCAAAATCCATACAATTAAAGAAATTTAAGGATGAGGCAACTTTCCTCGGATCGTGACCTGCGGGTGTACTGTCAGGATCCGCTCTGCGAATAAAATATGTGATTTTCGCTTTGAGTTGATTCAGAGATAAATTTGAGCCTGATGTTTCTCCCCTGAATAGTTGACCACCCTTGAAGTCTGAAGTTCTATGAAGATAGACCTTTAGGCATTCTACTGGACATAGAGATGCATCTTCTTTCAGAGGGCAGATTCTCCAGGGACCCCACCTGTTGGTGGGTAACTCATTCTTGGCGAGAAACGTAGGATACGGAAACAGGTTCAGTTCTCCCCCATCCAGGAACTGAACACGACCTGCCTCTCTCGAGAGGGCTACAATCTCACTAACCCTGGCCCCGGATGCGAGTGCAAATAGGAAAATAACTTTTTGTGTCAAATCCTTTAATGCACACTCTTCATTGCTCAACAGAGAAGCGAAATGAAGAACTTTGTCTAAAGACCATGAGATGGGCTTTGGAGGTGCTGAAGGTCTGAGCCTAGCGCAGGCTTTCGGGATTTTATTAAAGATCTCGTTACCTAGGTCGACCTGGAAGGCATATAGAATGGGTCTTGTCAAAGCAGACTTACACGCTGAAATCGTGTTAGCTGCCAATCCTTGACTATGGAGGTGGATGAAGAAAGATAAGCAGAAGTCTGTCGAGATCTCCTGCGGATTCTTCGCCTTGACAAAGGCCACCCATTTTCTCCAAGATGACTCATATTGCCTTCTAGTAGATTTGCACTTATATTCCCCAAGGAAGTCTATGCTGGCTTTCCAAATCCCGAAACGCTTTCTCACCGCTAGGGAGAGAAAATCATGAGCTGCAGGGTCCGGGTTTTCTGTAATGAAGCGCAGACAGTCGAATTCTGGACTCGCTGGGTCAGAACTGGATCTGGTAGCGGTACAAACTTCAGCTGTAGTTCCAATGCCAGGGGGAACCACACGCTGTTCGGCCACTTGTGGGCCACTATTGCCGCTACCCCCTTGAAGGATCTCAGTTTGTTGAGGACCCTCAACAGAAGGTTGTGAGGAGGGAACAGATAAATCTTGGACCATCTGTTCCAGTCGAGGGACATCGCGTCCACTGCTTCCGCTAAGGGGTCCTCGTACGGGGACACGTACAGGGGCAACTTCTTGTTGTCTTTCGTCGCAAAGAGGTCTATCTGCAGTTCTGGGACTTGATTCAGAATGAAGGAGAATGATCCTGCGTCTAAGGACCATTCCGACTTTATCGGTGTGAACCTGGATAGAGCGTCCGCTGTCACATTGCGGACTCCTTGAAGGTGAACTGCCGACAGGTACCACTTCTTCTTTTCCGCCAATCGGAAGATGGCCAACATCACCTGGTTGAGAGGTGGTGACCTCGATCCTTGTCGATTCAAGCATCTCACAACTACCTCGCTGTCCATCACCAACCTTATGTGGATCGAGTGACGCGGGGAGACTTTCTTTAAGGTAAGGAGCACTGCCATAGCTTCTAGAAAGTTTATGTGAAAGGTCTTGAATAGCTTGGACCAAGTCCCCTGGACTTTTTTCCGATGAGAGTGACCTCCCCATCCCTCCTTCGAGGCGTCTGAGTGAATCGTCACCGACGGGGGAGGTGGCTGAAGAAGAACCGACTTCTTAAGATGTCTGGCTTGGGACCAAGGCCTGAGAAGAGTACTTAGCCGAAGCGGAACTGGTCTTCTCAGATCTCTTCGCGCGTTTGATGCATAACTTCTCCAAACTCCGGTTGCATCCTTTAGCTGTGCTCTTAGCACTGGGTCTGTCACCGAAGCAAACTGGAGAGAGCCCAGTACCCTCTCCTGTTCGTGTCTTGATATCCTTTCGGAATCTAGAAGTCTCTTGACAGAACCCGCTATCTCCTTCCTTTTCTTCGCCGGGATGGAGAAACAGTGTGACAAAAGGTCCCAGTGGATTCCCAGCCACTGGAACTTTTGAGATGGAGAAAGTCGAGACTTTTTTCTGTTGATCTTGAAGCCTAGGTACTCTAGGAACTGGATCACTTGACTGGAAGCTTGCAAGCATTCTGTCTCGGATGCTGCCCATACCAACCAGTCGTCCAGGTAGGCTACTACCTGAATTCCCTTTAGGCGTAATTGTTTGAGAGCTACGCTCGCAAGCTTCGTAAAAATCCTTGGGGCTATGTTTAGCCCGAATGGCATGGCTCTGAAGGCGTATAGTCTTCGTTGTAGCCTGAACCCTAGGTAGGGGGAGAGTCGACGGCTGATTGGAATGTGCCAATAGGCGTCTGACAAGTCTATAGAGACGGAATATGCCCTCTTGGGCAGTAAGGTCCTTATGTGTTGCAGTGTTAGCATTTTGAATTTGCAATTCACTATGAACTTGAGTGGCGACAAGTCCAGAATGACTCTGAGCTTTTCCGAGTCTTTTCTTGGGAACACAAAACAGCCTCCCTTGGAATTTGGACTTCACCTTTCGGATCACATTTTTCTCCAACAGTTCTTGAACGTACTCCTCCAGAACGGGGGTGGAGTGTTGGAAAAACCGAAGGCACGGGGGTGGAGTGCTGTACCACCTCCAGCCCAGTCCATTCTTGAGTAGGCTGTGGGCCCAGGGATCGAAGGTCCACCGATCCCGAAATTTCAGAAGTCTCCCTCCTACCGGTATCATCTCACTTGGACTGCCGTCCTGAGGTCTTGCCTCCCTGACCACGACCACCCCTGAATCCCCTTCCCTTTGAGGGGCGCCTAGACGAGCCTCTGGCTGCTCCTCTAGGCTTTTCTCGAAAGGGAGTAGACTGCCCTTCGAACGCTGGGGTGAATGCCGTGGACTGTGTTGGCACGGCCTGGGGTACCCACTGAAAAGTGGTCGGGGTTTGTGCCACGATCTGGGGCACTGGAGGCAATGGCAATTGCAGTTGCTGTTGCTGTCTAAAAGGCTTGGCTGGCCGAGACGGTAGCCTAGTCCTCATAGTCTTCCTCTTTGGTTGAGGACCCTCATCCGGGGAAGACTTTCTTTTGATAGCCAGGCCCCACTTCTGGAGAAGGTTTCTATTCTCCAAGGCGGCCTTATCAACAACTTCTTTGACCAAGTCGATAGGGAAAAGGTCTTTTCCCCAAATGTTGAAGGAGATTAGTTTCCTTGGCTCGTGCCTCACCGTAGCCGAGTTGAACACGAACTCCCTACAAGCTCTCCTCGCCTTGACGAAGCCATAAAGGTCCTTCGTCACTGTGGCCAGATGAGTCTTGGCCACCACCATGAACATTTCATGGACCTTGGGGTCACTTGCCATCGTCTCAAGAGTAGTCTGAAGAGACATTGAGGCAGCCAGTCTTTCTTTTGTCTCGAACTCTCTTCGCAAAAGAAAGTCAGGCAGCTTAGGGAGGTCCTCGCCGAACTGACGTCCGGCAATATCAGCCTCCAACTTTCCAACTGAGAACGTAAGATGGATGTCCTTCCAGTCTTTGTGGTCCATAGGCAGGGCCAGCGACAAGGGTTTACACTCCTCCAGGGAGGGGCAAGGCTTGCCGGCCTCCACAGAGGTTCTTGCTGCGGACGTTGCAGAAAACACTTCCGCACTTCGAAGGGTCCTTCTGTAAAGAGAAGAAATTTCCATGAGTATCAAGTGAACTATGTATCACTGGATATGCATAGTATAGCATAACAATTCAGAAAGGAAAGACACACACTTGTGTTTTCCTCACAACCCATTGCTGCAGCCTTCCAGATAATAAAATCGAATGGTTAATCTCTTCTAGAGTAACCAATGCAAAGTTTCCATAGGAAACAGGTGGAGCTCACACCTAAGCAATGATTTTAAAATCCTGGATAATAGACAGGAAAGAACTCACTTTCCTATCTGTAGGGCAACAGCAGAGGGCTGTGCAAGAAAACACAAAAGTGTTAGAACACACAGTGCTGTACCAAAACCCATACTCTAGTTTTCTTCTTACAGTATCTGTTATACTGAAGAATACTGGTACAGTATAGGAGGTTATGTGCCGGCCGGCAAACACCATAACTAGCTTTAAAGTATACTACTTAACAGCTATAAGGCGGCAGAACGCTGGTTCAAATGCATGTGCCGGCCGGCACAGCCAATGTCGGCCGGCAATGACTGCCGGCCGGCAACAGCCAATGTCGGCCGGCAACTACACAAGGTAGTACC
>NC_090727.1:164855723-164858223 GCF_036898095.1 Palaemon carinicauda | reverse complement strand
TATTATTAGGGGTAGATTTACCAGCAAACATCATTATCGTACTGGGTAAATTAATAAAAAAAAATGAATGAAAAATAGGAATAATAGCATATCTTACTACTTCCTGGGAATATACAGTAATGCAATGTGCCACATTCTGGTCGGCAGTTATTATTATTATTATTATTTAATGCTAAGCTACAGCCCCAGTTGGAAAAGCAGGACGCTATAAGCCCAGGGGCCCCAACAGGGAAAATAGCCCAGTGGGGAAAGGAAACAAGGAAAAATAAAATATTTTAAGAATAGTAACAACGTTAAAATAAATATTTCCTATATAAACAATAAAAACTTCAACAAAACAAGAGGAAGAGAGAGTAGCTAGAATAGTGTGCCCGAGCGTACCACTAAGCAAGAGAAATCTAACCGAATACAGTGGAAGACCATGGTACAGAGGGTATAACACTACCCAAGACTAGAGAACAATGGTTTGGTTTTGGAGTGTCCTTCTCCTAGAAAAGCTGCTTAGCATAGCTAAAGAGTCTCTTCTACCCTTCCCAAGAGGAAAGTAGCCACTGAACAATTACAGTGCTGTAGTTAACCCCTTGGGTGAAGAATTGTTTGGTAATCTCAGTGTTGTCAGGTATATGAGGACAGAGGAGAATCTGTAAAGAATAGTCCAGACAATTCAGTGTGTGTGTAGGCAAAGAGAGAAGGATCCAATGTAGTACTGTGGGGCTAGTCCAAGGACCCCTTAACTCTCTAGCGGTAGTATCTCAACGTGTATCTGTACCATGTCATTGTACTTCAGGGTAAAGATTAACTATATTTAACTAAAGTTAAAGTTTTAATAGTTTATTTAGGAGATACTTATTTTAATATTGTTGCTCTCCTTAAGATATTTAATTTTTCTTTGTTTCCTTTCCTCGCTGAGCTATTTTCCCTGTTAGAGCCTCTAGGCTTATAACATCCTGCATTTACAACTAGGGTTGTAGCTTAGCAGGTAATAATAATAATAATAATAATAATAATAATAATAATAATAATAATAATAATGTTATGGGGAATGTCAATTTTAATTTTGCAGTAACATATTTCTAAACTCCTTTTAGATCGTCGTAATACCCTTAATTTTCAATGCCCCGTAGCAAAAGCCTCAATTTCGACCGTAAACGTCTATGTAATCTGCGTTTCCATATTTTTCCTTAAAAGTGAAGGGCACTAGAAGGTACAATGTTTCAGTTTCTTAGTAAGTCTTTAGGGGTGAGGCTGCACTTGTGCTCTTGGCCCAGTATCAGTTGCTAACCGTTTACAACTGGGTACACTGGGAAGAAGACTTGGGTGAATGATGAAAGTGCGATATATACATGTGTATATATAAATATACACTCGTATACACTATTATATACACAATGGACTTTCGAGATTCTTTCAATGTTTAATTGGTTGATCATCGTCAATAACAACAACAAAGCGGAGAAACCCTTTAGTTTAGCTCAAGAGGCCAGTGTGCAGGAGAATAAAAAGGTTCACTCTAGATTCATAATAGGATTCATTATTATTATTATTATTATTATTATTAATTATTATTATTTATTATTATTATTATTTATCATTATTATTATTATTATTATTATTATTATTATTATTATTATAATTATTATTATTATTATTATTATTAGCTAAGCTACAACCCTAGTTTGAAAAGCAGGATGCAATAAGCTCAGAGGCTCCAACAGAGAAAATGGCTCAGTGAGGAAAGGGAAAAAGGAAAATAGAATATTCTAAGAAGAGTAACAACATGAATATCTCCTATATAAACTATAAAAACTTTAACAAAACAAGAGGAAGAGAAATAAGGTAGAATAGTGTGCCCGAGTGTACCCTCAAGCAAGAGAACTCTAAACCCAAGACAGTGGAAGACCATGGTACAGAGGCTATAGCACTACCGAAGACTTGAGAACAATGGTTTGAATTTAGACTGTTCTTCTCCTAGAAGAGCTGCTTACCATAGCTAAAGAGTCTCTTATACCCTTACCAAGAGGAAAGTGGCCACTGAACAGTTAGTGCAGTAACCCCTCGAGTGAAAAAGAATTGTTTGGTAATCTGTGTTGTCCGGTGTATGAGGACAGAGGAGAATATGTAAAGAAATAGGCCAGACTATTCAGTGTGGATGTGTGTAGGCAAAGGGGAAATGAACCGTAACAAGAGAGAAGGATCCAATGCAGTACCATCTGGCCAGTCAAAAAACCCCATAACTCTCTAGCGGTAGTATCTCAACGGATGGCTGGTGCCATGGCCAACACAATACCTAAAAATAATAGACCATACTTTTATTCCACGAATGGTTAAGCATCTTTGGGTACGTTTTCTGAAATACAGTTTGTTGAAGTGGGCAGTAAATAGTTTCTCGTAGACAGTCTATTGTGATGAGATGTACCTAAAAGTTGGAGAATGGTATGGGATTACGTACCGCAGCTAAAAAGGGGTTTTTTGGAATTTAATGTTTTCATATATGTACACT
>NC_090727.1:164852139-164855223 GCF_036898095.1 Palaemon carinicauda | reverse complement strand
CCAAGAAACCAGATATTGGACTCGCTTATGACAATGGCGTACGCTCAATAAGCGAGTCCTTTTCGTCAGGATATTTGAAATTGTTAGGGACTATATCTTCAGTGTTCGATTCTCCTTTTCTAAATACATGCACACGCAAACACAAACATACAATATAAATATATATATATATATATATATATGTATATATATGTATATATATATATATATATATATCCTTTCCTCATTGGGCTGTTTTTACCTGTTGGAGACCTTGGACTTATAGCATCTTGATTTTCCAATTAGGGTTGTAGCTTCATCATCATCATCACCTCCTACGCCTATTGACGCAAAGGCCCTCGGTTAGGTTGTAGCTTAGCTAGTAATAATAATAATAATAATAATAATAATAATAATAATAATAATAATAATAATAATAATAATAATGGATGCTGGTAAGATATGAAGGGAAGCGAATGACAGATTTGGTGAAGAATGGAAAGTAGAAGGATACATGCTAAAGGTTTGAGTCTATGTAGGCCAACGTTGGTATAGAGTTTAAAACAGGATTGTGGAGCCAGTTCTCTTTCAATGGAAGAGAATTGTGGATTTTTATTGCTAATGTGCATAAAGATATTGATGCTATGATGATGTGTAATATGAAACTTTACTCAAATAACCAACGGACGAATACATTTTCTCTATACTTTTCTCATCTCAAGTTTTCATGAAATAGGATTTTTCAGCCACCTCAAACGTAAGCATTTTTTCTCATCCCATTTCCTACTCGCACCGATTTCAAAATTTTTTCTACTAAATGCCATAAAGTCTAAACTATTTCAGAATAATCAACCAATGATTTCTAAATAGATCCGTGCATATTCAAAGCTTCAAAACTTGAAAATATACATAAGTATCTACCATTCTGCTATTTAAGTAATGAGGAACCGAATAATTTTTTTTTTTTTAAAACTACATTTTTAAGGTTTATCTAACTATTACATTTTAAAAATCCTTAAATTTCAGAAGCGAATTAAAAATTGTTTGTGGAAAAAGTAAAAATAATATATAATACTCTTAGACATAATCGTTTTAACGCCACCAATCTTAGCTGAAGCTGAACAACCAGTCTAACAAAGACATCACTCCCAAAACACTCATCTCTGTCTTTACAAAAATATAATCACTTGTTCTTCCATTATGAAGAATTTAATAAAGAATTAATAAAGTTCCAAAAATCTACCCAAATGGCGAATAGTGTTTCGATTTCTTAAGCATAAAGTTGCTATTCACTTCCAAAAGTTCCCATTTCCACAAAACATAATCCACCAGCAACCCAGACCACCCGCTTCTAAAAAAATACAAAGTCAATTATGTCAATCATTATACAAATTATGTCAATCATTATACAAACAGACAGACAAACTATTTAAAACATACACCTGACAACACCTGACATTACTGAACAATTCTTCTTCACCAAGGGGTTAACTACTGCACTGTAATTATGGCTAATTTCTTCTGGTAAGGATAGAAGAGACACTTTGGCTAAGGTAAGCAGCTCATCTAGGACATTCCAAAATCAAACCATTGTTTTCCAACCTTGGGTAGTGCCATAGCCTCTGTACCATGGTCTTCCATTGACTTAGGTTAGAGTTCTCTTCTTGAGGGTACACTCAGGAATACTATTCTATCTTATTCCTCTCCTAGTTGTTTCTATAGATCATATATATATAGATGTTTTAAAGTTATCGTTCTTAAAATATTTTATTTTAATTGTTAATTACATCTCATATAGTTTATTTCCTTATCTTTTTTCCTCACAGGGCTATTTTTCCCTGTGTGAGCCCTAGGGCTTATAGCATCCTGGTTTTCCAACTAGGGTTGTAGTTTAGCTTATAATAATAATAATAATAATAATAATAATAATAATAATGGTTTAGCATTGGTATTTAAACTGCACTCGTACGCACTTTTCAAGTATGTATGAGAACACGAAATCATTCCAAAGATTAACCCAATTACAAATCAGAGACTACAGATGATCGTTCACCTCTTCCCCAAAAAACAATATATTGAATCGCCTCTTCTTCTCCAGGTCCATACAACAACAAACTCCATTTTAACCAATATTGCGAGATCAGCTGTTCTATTTTGAATATTTTAATATTTTAATTCGACCCAGGACTTCAGTGTTTACAAGACATGATAAAGACTTGTCTGGGACCTTTGTCGTACAGTGGACTAGAAATGGCTGTTGTTGTTGTTGTTGTCAAAGTGTTTAATGTACGTAACTTTGTCAAACTTTAATGAATGAAATAATCTTTTGGAGAGTAGAACTCCGCTTTTTTCCTTTCATCGCTGAAGATTATAAGACAGAGGAGAGAGAGGAGAGAGAGAGAGAGAGAGAGAGAGAGAGAGAGAGAGAGAGAGAGAGAATCCTTCCATTGTGTCCTGTTGACTCAGCCTTTCCCTTTCGGTCGTTCCCCTCTCTGGATGAAACCAACGGGTGACTGGATTCCTTCCAGATTTATTTACATTTAAAGCAAAGCAAATATTTGTGCGGAGATTTTGATCGAGATTTAATATAAGATGCAGCTCCCTTTCTCTTCATATAAATGTGCACATCTTTAAGAGTACCTCTTTCGTGTATATGAATATACGGGTATATATTCAAATATACAGTAGGAACAAAATAGTACACACATATATATGTATGTACATACATATATATATATATGTATGTACATACATATACATATATATGTATGTACATACATATACATATATATGTATGTACATACATATACATATATATGTATGTACAGTTCCCTCCAGGAATTTCGAGACACAGCATATGACTATATAAGATACACGCACTAGGAGTATTATGGTAATACTGTAAGTGGGCGTTTCCATTTATATGGGGCTATTTTGTTTTGTTACAACGAACTGGATTGGCTGTAGGTATTTCTCAATGACAGTTTGTTGTCTGAATTTTTTCTATTTGATTCATCACAAAGAATGACATATGTTCAAATGATAAAGTTGAATTCAAAGAACATTACTAATATTATGAACTTCACCGGTAAATATGATTTAGTA
>NC_090727.1:164839639-164847139 GCF_036898095.1 Palaemon carinicauda | reverse complement strand
ATTTATATATATACATATATATATATATATATATATATATATATATATATATACCTATATATATATATCTATATATATGATAAATTTCTGCACATATAAATGTGTTTCTTTCATATTTCAAATAAGCCATATATATTAATACATTAAAGTCTGGATTCTCTTAACGACCTCGGGATCAGAGCCCCAGGCGGAACCGCCCAAAGACTATAATATGGGACCGGCGGGGATTTGAACCCTCGTCCAGGATATCTGTATGCCAGTGACCATACCACTCAGCCACGAAGAAAGCTGAGTGGTATGGAATGGCATAACTTAACAATTCCTTCCGTTAACAGCTACATTAGATTGTTCGGAGATCTGACATTAGTCTTGTTCCAGTTTCATTTATGGCTCGATGCTGTAAAGTATTCATAAAAACAGCATAAATGAGTTATACGAGCCTTGAGGTCAATCAGAGAGAGAGAGAGAGAGAGAGAGAGAGAGAGAGAGAGAGAGAGAGAGAGAGACTACAGTAGTGAATATAGTAATTGTTCATCCTGTAAATTGAATTTTCGCTTGATATTGCAATGTCTCCAATAAAAATTATTGTATTATCCTTCCAAGAAATTAGTTTTAGAATGTTAAATTGATTTCTAAAGACTTTCATAGGCTTTTAGATATTAATAGATAGGAACATTTTGGAATACATAAGGATACTTTACTGAGAAATATTTCCCAAGTCATTCAGATTCAAGGGGATATGCCATGTCAGTTCGCAACTCGCTTGCCCTTTATTCATTGAAGTTTTTACTTTTCCTTTTCCGCCCGTATTTGTGGCTAAGAACGGTTGGCATTGACATATAAACTAGAATTTTAAATATATATTGTAAAATCTTTGCTGTGTTGCTAATTCAATCTTTATTACAAGAGCTATAATTTGCTTGATAAGTACTGAGGCCCTATGACAAAATTGGAGATAGTTATCATCGAGTAGAGATAACGGGATTATTTTGTTGGACTTGAATGCTCATCCACATAATGGTAGATTTGGAAAAATAATAGCTGTAATTAGAGAGTCGTTGTCTTATGAGTGTTTGAAGGATTCGTTAGAAAGAATCCTTATACCAACATTTGTCCGGCTCGAAGTTATACTATTTAGTTACTGGAGATCATTATGTTCTGTAGTCCTCCATATACCACAAGTTTTCCAATTAATATGCTCATTACGAAAGTACTCTGTAGGATAATTTACCCGTTTGCTTCAAAATCAACCAAGATATTTTCGTTAACTGGAATGATTATAGAGGAATGTGATTGAAATTGTATAAAAAAATGTGATTGAAATAGTAGTCAAAATGCCTTATTTTCTAATCCAGCTAAGGAATATCTCGTCTTGGCTTCACGCAAATTTCGAAAATTCCAGGTTGGAATGGTCAAGTGAAGGTGTTTCTTGCTGCCGCTCAGGAGAGATTTCTTTTCTGGAGGAATAGTGAGAAACTAGGAACTAAAATTGACGGCCTTAGATGAATAACGGCGAACAAGGCAACTTATCTTAAAAATACCGAGGATGTTTAATAAACGAATGAATAAAGAATGAAAGACAGGAACACAAATAGGAACTTGATCATGGAGACCTACGCCTATTTGAATCACGATTATTAGAAGTCAGCGTAATCAAGCTACGTAAATTTCTGAAGATAGAGCTACTAGTAATTACATAATCACTGATAACTTACAGCCAAGGTATTAGTGTAGGAAATCATTTTGTGCTCATGCCCCCTGCGCTTATATTTTTTTGGAAAATTAGAGAATATATTACGGGAAAATTAGTATTTCTTACTTTCATTACAAAATCTTGGAAAATTATGTCGTTCTGAGGACAAGATACTTGTTATATGATTTATCAATAAAGCAAATTTCTCAAAGTTTTTCCTAGAATGTAATAGTGGTCTCATTTACTGCAATACAAATCCTTTTAGATTCAATAAACTAAATTCTGATTGTATTCAAAGTGCTATGCAGTCATCAGTATTTACTGTTTTCATCACAGATTATTTATTATGCAAAGTTAATAGTTAACTTTGGTTACTAATCAACCTTAGAACAACAACGGCTATTTATTCGGTTGCTACTAGCTACTACAAATGAACTAATGATGAATTAGGTTAGATATATTTCATGGAACATTAACGGTTATCAAATTAGATTGAGACAATTATACAACATTTTACAAGTTGTATCAAGAATTTTTTAACCTCATTCCATAACCTCTAAAATACAAATGACTTCCTTATATCTTCAAATTCTCCAGTGTCGGATTGCCCGGGGGATGAGTAATCAACCCCCCCCCCCCCCCCCCCCCGCCACCAAACCATCCATTGAAAGTGTCTATTGGGCTCCTCAAAAGAATAGTAAAAATAATTATATATATATATATATATATATATATATATATATATATATATATATATATATATATATATATATATATATGTGTGTGTGTGTGTGTGTGTGTGTGTTTTGTGTATTTGTAGTGAATACTCGAGGGACAAATGATACCACAGTATGAAATATGGCAACTCGATTTGTAATATTTTTAAGCGTTCGCTGAGGTTGGACAAGTCTCCGCCCATTTCCTTGAAGGTAGTAAGACGACCAACTCTTTCTTTGTTTTGTCACGGTAACACTAGAGACCTCTGACGAACGATTCCCCTTGAGTGTCGGCGAACTTTTGAATCTAAGTGTACATCTCACCCCAATAGACTGTCTACGAGACACTATTTATTGCCCACTTCAACAAACTGTATTTCAGAAAACGTACCCAAAGATGCTTAACCATTCGTGGAATAAAAGTATGGTCTATTATTGTCTATTATTTTTAAGTAATAGGTTGGCCAGGGCACCAGCCATCCATTGAGATACTACCGCTAGAGTTATGGGGTCTTTTGACTGGCCAGATGGTACTACATCGGATCCTTTTCTCTTTGTATGGTTCATTTCCCCTTTGCCGACACACATCCACACTGAATAGTCTGGCCTATTCTTTACATATACTCCTCTGTCCTCATACACCTGATAACACAGATTACCAAACAATTCTTCTTCACTCAAGGGGTTACTGCACTAATTGTTCAGTGGCCACTTTCCTCTTGGTAAAGGTAGAAGAGACTTTTTAGCTATGGTAAGCAGCTCTTCTAGGAGAAAAACACTCCAAAATCAAACCATTGTTCTCTAGTCTTCGGTAGTGCTATAGCCTCTGTACCATGGTCTTCCCCTGTCTTGGGTTTAGAGTTCTCTTGCTTGAGGGTACACTCGGGCACACTATTCTACCTTATTTCTCTTCCTCTTGTTTTGTTAAAGTTTTTATTGTTTATATAGGAGATATTCATGTTGTTACTCTTCTTAGAATATTCTATTTTCCTTCTTCCCTTTCCTCACTGAGCCATTTTGTCTATTGGAGCCTCTGGGCTTCTAGCATCCTGCTTTTCAAAATAGGATTGTAGCTTTGCTAATAATAATAATAATAATAATAATAATAATAATAATAATAATAATAATAATAATAATAATGAATCCTATGATGAATCTAGAGTGAACCTTTTTAATCGCCTGATAGAACTGCACACTGGCCTTTTGAGCTAAAGGGTTCCCCGCTTTGTTGTTGTTATTGATGATGATCAACCAATCAAACATTGAAAGAACTCTCGAAAGTCCATTGCGTATATAATAGTGTATACGAGTGTATATCTATATATACATATGTATATATCGCAGATCATCATTCACCCAGTCTTCTTCCCAGCCTACCCAGTTGTAAACGGTTAGCAACTGATACTGGACCAAAAGCACAAGTGCAGCCTCACCCCTAAACACTTACTAAAAAAATTAAACGTTGTACCTTCTAGTGCCCTTCCGTTTTACGGAAAAATATGTAACGCAGATTATAAAATGTATATATATATATATACATATATATATATATATATATATATATATGTATATATATATATATATATATATATATATATATATATATATATATATATATATATATATATATGTATACACTCCTAAAAACACTTGAAATTAAGACCCCTAATAACTGTGATCGCAGCACTAACAGATATCAAAATGGCATTTATAAAAGTAGGGCTCAAGTATTTATAGAACCATTACCTAAAAAAAGCCGTCTGGAATCAGATTCAGAAAAAAAAATGGAGACACGGAAATCTCATTGGCCACGTTATTTCCTAACATGAGAGTGAAACAGCCTCAGAAAACATTGTCGTAAAAGAAATAGAAGTATTGCTAAGGAAATGACTTCCGAAAATATTGCTATAAAAACATTTGATTATATAATTTTTGAATGATTAGGACACAATCCCACCGAACAAAAGATCTTCATTGAACCAAAAGAAATTGGATGGTTAGGAAAACCTCTTCAATTTTCCACTCTTGGCTTTTATTTGAAGCATTTCTGGAGGGGAGATGTAATACAAGACACAATATTAGGCTTTTATATTAACTTGCCTTTAAAGTATATGGACATCCTTATCCCCTTCAATACTGTTGTTACTCTTCTTAGAATATTCTATTTTCCATTTTCCCTTTCCTCACTGAGCTATTTTCTCTGTTGGAGCCTCTAGGCTTACAACATTCTGCTTTTGCAACTAGGGTTGTAGCTTAGCAATAATAATAATAATAATAATAATAATAATAATAATAATAATAATAATAATAGAAGAGCCTACTAAAAGAAATTGGATGGTTAGGAACCCCCTCTTCAATTTTCCAATCCTTCGTTTTATTTGAAGCATTTCTGGAGGGGAGATATAATACAAGATACAATATTACGCTTTTATATTAACTTTCCTTCAAGGTATATGGACATCCTTATCCCCTTAAATACTGGAACACAAACGCGAGGTAATGGCCGCCTTCACGAGAAAGGTCGCAACCTGGCCCTCCATGGTATGCCCAATCTGAGGGTTGCTGTTGGAGGTGGTGCATGGGTTAGTTTGGTGCTCTCAATTTGTTATGTGATTCTGGTTTTAGGTCCAGTACATTCCATGTTTCTGTTGTACTGAGCACCATAGGGTTATAACCACCCCCTGTTTGTGGTCTAGGGTTAGGTGCTGGGGTACATCCAACTACAATTATGTGTTTTTGAGAGGGAACATAAAATTGAAGTTGGGTCCATTGCACCCCAATTATATGTTCTTAGGAAAGGTACTGAGGTGCAGCAACCCTAGTTATCGGCAGTTATACTTAAATTACTTTTACCATTCTCCTTGCATCTATTGTAATACTTGTTCCCCATTCAATATAATGTTTAGGAACAGTGTTAAAGTTATTTTAGTGTACATTCTAATGGAGTATCATTCCCACTTATATCCTATCTATAACGAAGCTGTTGCATTTGTGGTCTGCGTACGTGAACGTTCAAATATTGAAACGTTAAATCATATATACAGTCGTGGTCCCCACTACTTGCGAAATCACTTTGTGTAGTTTTTCTGGCAACCTGTGGTCCAAAATTTTCCGGCGGTCCTCGAGATATGGCAAACTTTAGCGGAAATAAATAATTTAAAAAATCATTTAACAAAAAAAATTAACCTTGCCAAATGAAAAACCATAAAAATATGATAAAAACTAGACTAAAGCATACGAAATAGCCCAAATAAATAAAGCAGGGTTGAACAAGAGCATGATGGAAAATACCTTAGGCATACAACAGTGCACTTATAGGCTATGTACAGTATAGCAAAAATTGTGTAAAACTAAGTGTTCATAGGTGTGTGAGAAAGTGTTTTAAGTGTATAGGAAAGGTTTGCAAAAGTGTAGGGAGGGTTCATAAAGACTTAAAATGCCCCTAAATAGTGAAAAATAGGTCTCCCAGCTTTTCGTGAATATATTGTGACGGGCCGAGAGAAAGGTTGTGACTCAAAGGCAGGAAGCAATCAACTGAGTAACTTTATTAAAGAACACTCTCCTTTATATACAAAACCTCAAGGCAACAGGAATTTTCATGTTCACAAGGCAGACAATGTTACAGAGGCGATACACAGACATGTATATTCAGGTTCTTTTTAGTGCGAGGGAAGAGCGCAGATACAAGCATAATATACTGTATACAAAATAATTTATGTACGATCGTGTGACACACGGTTGGTACATGGCTCCCCCCCTAAAAATGACATACTGTACATGTTAAATAGGGCGCCCTGATCTAGAGAGGCGAACTGTAGGCGGGTCATCTGGCAGAAGATAGGCAGGTTTTAGACGATCAATGGAGACCCAGTCTTCTTTGCCACGAATGTTTGGTAGGAATGCTTTCGGACTGCGTCGGATCACAAGGAAAGGGCCCGTGTAAGGGGGCGTTAGCGGTGGCTTGCTAGTCGTTGCGCAGGAAGACGTGCGTTGCAGAGTGCAAGTCTGTTGGTATGTGATGCTTCGCTGGGGGCTTGTAAGTCTGGCGGCACGGAGTAAATTTTCCCACGACGTGACGTATGCGCTGGAGATCGTCGGAGGAGGTTGGAGAAAGAAAAAATTCGGCAGGGACGACCAACGGGTCGCCATACACCATTTCAGCTGCCGAGACGTCGAGGGCGTCTTTAGAAGTGGTCCTTAGTCCAAAGAGGACCCAGGGAAGCTGAGTAAACCAGTTGCAATCCTTGCAGCGGGACATCAAAGCTGCTTTGAGGGTGCGATGAAAATGTTCAACCATTCCATTGGCAGCGGGGTTGTAGGCCGTTGTCTGATGTAGGGTGATGCCCAGGAGATTCGCTAATGATGTCCACAATTGAGAGGTGAAAGTGGTTCCCCTGTCAGAAGTAAAATGCTAAGGGATACCAAATCTTGCAATCCATCAAGAGAGTAAGGCAGATGTACATGAGGCGGACGTTGCAGTTTCCTTGGCAAAAGAGAACGACAAGCACCCGTGTCTACCAAAAATTGCACGCCCGTTCCTGCATCATGTAAAAAGAAAAGATTAGAAACACGGCAGGCCACCGCCACGAGCGATGGCCTACTTACACATTTTTTGGCCACTGACAATCCTTGGCACATTTCTTCGCGGTTGCCCCGAATCTGAAGTGGTAGTAGCAAAACTGCGGCGGATGAGAGGTAGTAAGTGGCTGTAGAAGTCGTTTGTTGGGCCACGAGCGATTGGTGGGTGGTGGGTGGCTTTGTCGCCGCTTCGGCACGTCACGGGGTAGGCGTGTATGTCCTACGGCATTCATGTCAGCTTCAGTTGACGTTGAATAGGCATCCTCTTCGTCAGGGGTGGAGGCGTTGATGGAGGTCTGGAAGTGGCTGTCCATAGGGGTGTCTGCTTTGGTCATCAAGTCCTTTATGGGTAAACTATCGACATCAGGTATGGCAGCGCGTATAGGTCCGGGTAAACGGCATATCCAAAGGGCACGAAGTAGGTTCACCTCACGAGGAGAGCCGTCTGCGGCAGGTTGAAGGCGAGCGATACTGGTCATTTCCCTGAGGGCAAGCGAAGCCCTTTGGTCCCCC
>NC_090727.1:164832139-164837139 GCF_036898095.1 Palaemon carinicauda | reverse complement strand
CTCGGGACTCTAATAGGGAAAATAGCTAAGTGAAGGAAAGGAAACAAAGAAAAATGAAATATTTTAAAAAGAGCAACAATAATAAAATAAGTATCTCCTATATAAACTATTAAAACTTTAAACAAACAAGAGGAAGTAAAATAAGATAGAATTGTGTGCCCGAGTGTACCCTCAAGCAAGGACAGAGGAGAAAATGTAAAGAATAGCAAGGATTTCATATGAAGGTCAAACTAAAAATAGAAATAAATATATGACTAAACAAACTAGAAATGAATTAAGTATAGTTAATCTTTACCATGAAGTACAATGACAAGGTACAGATACACGTTGAGATACTACCGCTAGAGTTAGGGGGTCCGTACATTGGATCCTTTTCTCTGGTTACGGTTTTTTCCCTTTGCCTACGGCCCTACACAGACACCGAATAGTCTGGACTATTCTTTACAGATTCTCCTCTGTCCTCATACACCTGACAACACTGAGATTACCAAACAATTTTTCTTTACCCAAGGGGTTAACTACTGCAATGTAATTGTTCAGTGGCTACTTTCCTCTTGGTATGGGTAGAAGAGACTCTTTAGCTATGGTAAGCAGCTTTTCTAGAAGGACACTCCAAAATCAAACCATTGTTCTGTAGTCTTGGGTAGTGTTATACCCTCTGTACCATGGTCTTCCACTGTATTGGGTTAGATTTCTCTTGCTTGGGCGTACACTGTGGCACACTGTTCTATCTACTTTCTTTTCTTGTTTTGTTGAAGTTTTTATTGTTTATATAGGAAATATTTATTTTAACGGTGTTACTATTCTTAAAATATTTTATTTTCCCTTGTTTCCTTTCCTCACTGGGCTATTTTCCCTGTTGGGGCCCCTGGAATTATAGCGTCCTGCTTTTCCAACTGGGGTTGTAGCTTAGCATTTAATAATAATAATAATAATAATAATAACAATAATAATAATAATAATAATAATAATAATAACTGCCGACCAGAATGTGGCAATTACTTGGATTGCAAAGGCATATTGCATTACTGTATATTCCCAGGAATTATTAAGATATGCTATTATTCCCATTTTTCATTCAATTTTTTTTTCTATTAATTTACTCAGTACGATAATTTTTGCTGGTAAATCTACCTCTTTATAATAATAATAATAATAATAATAATAATAATAATAATAATTATAATAATAATAATACTAAAAACAAATAAATAATAATAATAAAAATAAAAATAATAATAATAATAATAATAATAATAATAATAATAATAATAATAATATTTCATATCCAAACTACACACTTGCTTCAAAAATATCTAAAATATGATAAGAGATGTCTTTGAATAACTGTTCTTTATCTACGAAACTTTCAAGTATTTACATCTAAGGACATAAATACATCCGTAAAGTTTGGAACACTGTTTCAGAATATTTATGGTAAACTGAAGCTTAGAGCCCAATATACACAAAAAAAAATAATGTAATCATAAGGAATTTAGTATTATGAATTGCTTCCTTTACACCTTTACAACCTCAACCAGATCTCGTCTGAATGTTCATTGACACCATTTCTATCATCATTATCGAAAATCAGCTTCACAGAACTTTTGAGAAAAATGAAAACTCACGATTTGGCTCGAGAGACTTTAGGTAGATGTATGTAAAATGGCCATAGTGAACTAATGAAAAACAAAAGTTGAAAAAAATAAAACCATTAACCAAATCACTGCAGCCTGAGACTTGAGAACTAACAAAACAGATAAGTGGTACAGCCATGAATTGTAAAACCGGACTGAAATTCCCGGATGTAAGCCAATCCATAATACTCACATTACTTTCCAGATTTTTGGTAAATAATCAAATATCTAGATATGGAAAAATCAAAGGTATTTGGAATATTAACATCTTAATTGAGGTATACTACAAATGAAAACGTCACGTGATGTCTCAAATCAATTTGTAAACAAAGAAAATAGACGCAAAATAAACAAAAACTACGCAAAGGGTAGAGTTAAATTAATTCATTCATACTATAAATATATCAGAATAAAAGAAATTTTCAAAGTAAACTCAATTGAAAACTTCGAATTATCATTATCAAATGGAACTTCTTTCCCAAAATTATCCTTATATTAAGAGGTCGGTTTCCGTACCAAGTATGAATTCTACTTTGGCAATGTTTTTACGACACCATGCCCTTGCAGTCATCGGCTGCGGCCCTAACCTTTGACTTGATAGGTCACTACAAAACAGAAGTTTCCACACTTGTTGGATATATATATATACATATATATATATATATATATCTATATATATATATATATGTGTATATATATATATATATATATATATATATATATATATATATATATATATATATTTATATATATATCTGTACCATGATCTTCCACTGTATTGGGTTAGAATTCTCTTGCTGGAGGGTACACTTGGTCGCACTATTTCATGTTAATTCTCTTATTGTTTTGTTAAGTTTTTAGTTTATAAAGGAAAGATTTATTTTAATGTTGTTACTCTTAAAATATTTCATTTTTCCTTGTTTCCTTTCCTCATTGGGCTATTTTCCCTTTTTGGGGCCCCTGGTCTTATAAATCCCCCTTTTCCAACGAAGGTTGTAACTTAGCAAATAATAATAATAATAATAATAAAAATAATATATATATATATATATGTGTGTGTATATATATATATATATATATATATATATATATATATATATATATATATATATATATATATATATATATATATATATCAATTAAGCCATATATTTAAATACATTAATGCCTGGATTCTCTTATCAACCTCGAGATCAGAGCCCCAAGGCGGAACCACTCAAAGACAATAGCTTCTGACCGGCCGGGAATCGAACCCTGGTCCAGGAAGCTGCCATGACAGTGAAGATACCATTTTGCCACGAAATAAGACTTATTTGAATATGAAAAACACGTCTAAATGTGCAAAATTTATCATATATGTACATATATATGTATACATATACATATACATGTATATATACATATATACATATATGTGTGTATGCATATATATATATATATATATATATATATATATATATATATATATATATATATATATATATATATATATGAATGCATATTCACATAAAAGCTCATTATCAAAAAAAAAAATAATGGAATACTAGCTACTGCACTTCGGACCCGAAACAAATACTATTTCCAGGAAAAATAATTATAGTATTTCGAGCAGACTGTACTAACATTCGTCAAAAGGAGTAATACAACAAAATCCCTTTTTATACCCGAAATAATAACTGTGATACATCCACCGACCCAGAAAATAGCATTGAATGCGAAAAAACATTTATCGTCACGGTTATGAAGAGTGTTTGGATAGCGCATGAAAAAAAAAAAAAATAATAATAATCGAGGACATTACTATGGAAGTGTTCAGTTTTACACAAAAGTAATTCCAGCTGCTGTTTTTTTTTTTTTTTTTTTTGGGGGGGGGGGTCCAGAATGAGTCTGGCGATATGTGGGAACTCATTGTATTTTGCAAATTAGAATCATGATTAATTTCACCCATGTTCATTTGCAATAGCTGCAACGGCCCAAATGTATATTTCGCTTTATTTTCCTCCCCATTTGTTAATGAGTTAATGGAGTTTCAGCCAATAAAAACAATCGTTTAATTAAGACTAAAACATTTGGACAAAATATTTCCGCGTTTCAAGCGACATAGGAAGGTGATAATTCGGTGTTTCTTCCATATTCAAACAGTTTATCTCTTCTGAGAAAGTGTATTTATACGTTCGGCTATTGCATTTATATCTGAATACACTAATTAAATATTAACTAAATGTAATTGAATTATGTAACACATAGGATCAATTTACTAGACGAAATTCAATTAAAAAACTAATATCGGTACTTACTGTTTATCTTCAAATATGTAAGCAATATACAATTGTCAACTGCTTTCCTTCTATTACCTAGAATAAAACAGCTATCTTTTATAGTGTACATTTTTTAAAGTTCTTTCCGTCTTTAAAAAAAAATATTTGGCTTTGGAGGAGTGGGGAAAGTCACTGTTCTGCAATCTGCCCAACATGACGAGCAATTGATAAATGTATTATTCTTTCAATATCCATTTCACACTTTCTCATCAGCATTTCGCGAAATTACTTTTTATCAACAGTCCGTTACCTTCTACGAATATGACCATAGCAACCGAGGCACGAAAGTATCCAAAGTGTCCAAAGTCATATTTCGAACATCCGCCATAAGATAAATTAGTCATCATTGAGAAGTGAAAGTTGTACCCATGTCGGATGTAATATGCTCCTCGATACAGAATCTTGTTATCCATCCTTAAATTAAAGTAGTAGTTCATGAGGCAGATGCTGCCTCTTGCATAGGGATGGCTTCAGGACAGCAAGCGGAGCAATTGATGGCTGTTAAAATGTAACGGTACGATTGTGACATGGATAAGGGGCCAACCACATCATCGTGAATGTGGGCAAAACGAACCGGAAGTTGATGAAAAGTACCTACACCCGAAACCATTTGCCGACGCAGTTTCGAAGTTTGACGTGAAGTATAGGTGTGGACCCAGTCCTTGGCATTTTCAGTAATGCCATCCCTAAGAGCTTGAAACTTCAGTAACTGTGCAGTAAATAGGTGCTAAGGGTGTGATAGGCAATGGATCAATTAAAAAACCAGTCGGCACATGGAGATAGGTATGAAAAGGCACGGCAAACCAGTACTGACGTCACAGAGAATGGTGTGTTGGAGTCATCTGAGTCACCGATAGCAATGTCTTCCCATTGGAGATATATCCAGGATGTCTTACAAGTTTGGTACTCAAGGTCCTTTCGTTAGGCTCCTGCAGCGAGTGTATTTCTGGAGAGAATGTTTGTGATGTGATTTAGTTTACCAAGGAAGTGTTGAATGGAACGGTTGTTTTACAAAATATCAGAGAGATGACAGCGATAACGGACA
>NC_090727.1:164812139-164824639 GCF_036898095.1 Palaemon carinicauda | reverse complement strand
ATATATATATATATATATATATATATATAATATATATATAAATATAATATAGTATGTATAATATATATAGTATATATATGTATATATATAGTATATATATGTATATATAGTATATATGTATATATATATATATATATATATATATATATATATATATATATATATATATATATATATAATGTATATAGTGTACATATATGTAAACATTAAATTCTAAAAAATATATATATATATATACACTCCTAAAAACACTATTAAGAACTCTAATAACTGTGATCGTAGCATTAACAGATATAAAAATGGCTTTATAAAAGTAGGGCTCAAGTATTTATAGAACCATTACCTAAAAAAAGCCGTCTGAATTTAGATTCAGAAAAAAAAAAATGGAGAAACGGAAATTTCATTAGCCAAGTAATTTCCTAGCATGAGAGTGAAACAGCCTCAGAAAACATTGTCGTAAAAGAAATAGAAGTATTGCTGAGGAAATGACTTCCGAAAACATTGCTATAAAAAACATTTGATTATATGATTTTTGAATGAAGAAAAAATCCCATCGAACAATAGATCTTCATTGAACAATAGGAGAGCCTACCAAAATAAATTTGATGGTTAAGAACCTCCTCTTCAATTTTCCACTCTTGTCCTTTATTTGAAGCATTTCTGGAGAGATGTAATACAAGACGCAATATTACGCTCTTATATTAACTTTCCTTTAAAGTATATGGACATCCTTATCCCCTTTAATACTGGAACACAAACGCAGGGTAATGGCCACCTTCACGAGAAAGGTCGCAACCAGGCCCTCCATGGTATGCCTAATCTGAGGGTTGCTGTTGGAGGTGGTGCATGGGTTAGTTTGGTGCTCTCAATTTGTTATGTGATTCTGGTTTTAGGTCCAAAGTGTTTTTGTTGTACCAAGTACCATAGGGTTACAACCACCCTCTGCATGTGGTCTAGGGTTAGGTGCTGGGATACATCGAGCCACAATTGTGTGTTTTTGAGAGTGCTGGAGTGGGCCCAACCCCAATTATATGTTCTTGGGAAAGGTACTGAGGTGCAACAACCCTAGTTATCGGTCGTTATACTTGAATTACTTTTATCATTCTTCTTTGCAAATATTGTAATACTTGTTCCCCATTCATCATAATGTTTAGGATCAGTGTTATAGTGGTTTTAGTGCACTTTCTAAAGGTGAATCAGTCCCACTTCTACCCTACCTATGTCGGCGCTGTTGCGTTTATGGCCTGCGTATGTGAACGTTCAAATATTGATATGTTAACTCATATACAGTAGTCCACCACTACTTGCGAAATCACTTGTGTAGAGTTTTTCTGGAGACCCATGGTCCAGAATTTCAGGCGGTCCTCGAAATATGGCGAACTTTGGCGAAAATATAAAATTAAAAAATTCATTTAACAAAAAAAAAAAAAAAAAAAAAAAAAAATTCTTCCTTGCCAAATAAAAAATACCATATAAATATGAGAAAAACTAGATTAAAACATAAGAAATATCACAAACAAAGAATATATGGTTGATCAAAAGCATGATGGAAAATACCTTCGGCCTGTATAGCCTACAACAGTGCACTTATAGGCTATGTACAGTATAGCAAAATCCGTGTAAAACTAAGTGTTCATAGGTGAGTGTGAAAGTGTTTTAAGTGTATAGGAAAGGTTTGCAAGTTTGGGGAGGGTTCATAAACGCTTAAAATGCCCTATATAGTGAAAAATAAGACTCAAAGCTTGTCGTATATATATATATATATATATATATATATATATATATATATATATATATATATATATATATATATATATATATATATATATATATATTATATACATATAAATATATATATATATATATTGTATATATAATATACATATTGTATGTATATATATATATATGTATGTATATATGTATATATATGTATATATATATATGTATTATACACATATATATACTGTGTGTATATATAATGTATTCAACCCTGGCTTTTCGCGAATGGTATGTGGCATGGCCCCTCCCCAAATGCCTAAACATCTTGGCATCTCATCACACAACCTCAATACATACTCTTAATATCGTTTACCAAGCATTCAGATAAATGGAGATTTACTAGAGTGTAAAGAAAAATCATTGTAATCTTTATTGCTAAAAAAATTACCCTAATTTGTTTGTCTGTCTAAATTCCAGTGAGATTTGGTGCCAGAGGCTTCAAGAGGAATTCCAAGATCCCGGAAGGAAGCTAGTTAAGTTTAAATTGAATAAACTTAGTTTTCTTTTATTTTTTATGTATAAGTAAAACTTCTGTGATTTTTTCTTATCTATTGCTTGTTACACTAAAAAAAATATATTATGTAATTAAGTTTCGTGATAAATGGGAAATTTTTCTACATTTTGTGTAACTAAGATAAATCAAAAAATTTAATTTAATTTTTTTTATTTCCCGGAAAAACGGAATTAGCTACACCTCACGTCTGTGTATGTATGACGGAAAAATATGCCTTGTGTTCCAAGATTTACGTAAACATTGAAAATTACGTTCCCACATTTTTCCATGTGCGAATTGATTGGGATATTAGTCTTTCTAATGACAACCACTTTTTACCCCTCCCCCTTTCCTAACTACAGTCCCTCTAACCAGGGTATGACTACTGACTTCGCTTTCCCAAGGAAATGGGAAAGACCGAGTAGTTATAAATAATTCAACGCCACTGAGCTTGACCGAAAAGAAATACATGTATACAGTATTTACATAGTTACTGTATATAGCCAGACACTTGTTCTATGTCATATACAGAAAATGGGTTGTGGTGGCCGTGAGGTAGCGTCCTAGCCTGGTGATTGCCAGACTGGGGTTCGGGTCCCGCTCAAACTCGTCAGTCCCTTTGGTCGTTGCAACCTCACAGCCCTTGTGAGCTAAAGATGGGAGATTTGGCGGAGCCAACAAGTCTATCTGGCGAGTCATCAGCAGCTATTGCCTGGCCCTCCTTGGTCCTAGCTTGGGTGGAGAGGGGCTTGGGCGCTGATCATATGTACTATGCTCAGTCTCTAAGGCATTATCCAGCTTGATAGGGCAACATCACTGTACCTTTCCTCTGCCATTCAAGAGCGACATTTAAAACCCTTTAAATGTAAAGTAAGCGTCAGAACAGGTTTTTTTTTTTTTTTTTTTTTTTTTTTTTTTTTTTTTTTTTTTTTTTTTTTTTTAATGATCCGGTTATTACCATCAATCACCCTGGACTAAAAGAGGCTGCGAATGAATAAAGATTAACACGGGTCGGATCCATCACTCATAGCTTGTACGTATCGATTCATTTCTAGTCATAATTAATGTCTCGCATTAGATTAATGAACCGTTTTTCATTTCCGGTCGAAATTGAGACCTTTGCTACGGGGCATTGAAAATGAAGGGTCCTACGACAATCTGGAAATGAGTTTAGAAATATGTTACAGCAAAATTAAAATTGACATTCCCAATAAAGTTATTATTATTATTATTATTACTATCATTATTATTATTATTATTATTATTATTATTATTATTATGATTATTATTATTATTATCATTATTATTATTATTATTATTATTATTATTATTATTATTACATGCTATGCTACAACCCTAGTTGTAAAATCAGTTTGTTATAAGCCTAGGGGCTCCAACAGGGAAAATAGCTCCGCAAGGAAAGGAAACAAAGAAAAATAAAATATTTTAAGAAGAGCAACAATATTAAAATAAGTCCATCCTATATAAACTATCAAAACTTTAGCTTTAATCAAGTATACTTAATCTTTACCCCGAAGTACAATGACATGGTACGGATACACGTTGAGATACTACCGCTAGAGTGTTAGGGGGTCCTTTGACTAGCCACACAGTACTACATTGGATCCTCTCTGGTTACGGTTCTTTCCCTTTGCCTACACAGACACCAAATAGTCTGGACTATTCTTTACAGATTCTCCGCTGTCCTTGTACACCGGACAACACTGAGATTACCAAACAATTCTTCTTTACCCAAGGGGTTAACTACGGCAATGTAATTGTTCAGTGGTAAGGGTAGAAGAGACTCTTTAGCTATGGTAAGCAGCTCTTCTAGGAGAAGGACACTCCAAAATCAAACCATTGTTCTCTAGTCTTGGGTAGTGTTATAGCCTCTGTGCTATGGTCTTTCACTGTATTGGGTTAGATTTCTCTTGCTTGGGGGTACACTCGGGGCACTCTGTTCTATCTAGTTTCTCTTCCTCTTGTTTTGTTGAAGTTTTTATTGTTTATATAGGAAATATCTATTTTAACGTTGTTACTATTCTTAAAATATTTTATTTTTCCTTGTTTCCTTTCCTCACTGGGCTATTTTCCCTGTTGGGGCCCCTGCGCTTATAGTGTCCTGCTTTTCCAACTGGGGTTGAGCTTAGCATTTAATAATAATAATAATACTAATACTAATAATAATAATAATAATAATAATAACTGTCGACCAGAATGTGGGAATTACTTGGATCACGAAGGCACATTGCATTACTGTATATTCCCAGGAATTATTAAGATATGCTATTATTCCTATTTTTCATTCAATTCTTTTTTTTATTAATTTACCCTAATAATAATAATAATATTGATAACAAATAATAATAATAATAATAATAAATAATAATAGTAATAATAATCATCATCATCATCATCATCATCATCATCATAATAATAATAATAATCATTCATATCTAAACTACACACTTGCTTCAAAAATATCTAAAATTTGATCAGAGATATCTTTGAATAACTGTTCTTTATTTACAAACCTTTCAAGTTTTTACATCTAAGGACAGAAATAAATCCGTAAAGTTTGGAACATTATGTTTCAGAATATTTATGGTAAACTGAAGCTTAGAGCCCAATATAAATAAAAAATAATATAATCATAAGGAATTTGTTATTATGAATTGCTTCCTATACACCTTTACAGGCTCAACCAGATCTCGTCTGAATGTTCATTGACAACAATTATTATCATTATAGAAAATCAGCTTCACAGAACTTTTGAGAAAAATGAAAACTCACGATTTGGCTCGAGAGAATTTAGGTAGATGTATGTAAAAACAAAAGTTGAAAAAAATAAAACTATCAACCAAATGACTGCAGCCTGAGAGCTAACAAAACAGATAGGCCTAAGTGGTACAGCCATGAATTGTAAAACTGGACATACATTCCCAGATGTAAGCCAATCCATAATACTTACATTACTTTCCAGTTTTTTGGTACATAAACAAATATCTAGATATGAAAAAATCAAAGGTATTGGGAATATCAACATCTTATTTGAGGTATATTACAAATAAAAACGTCCCGTAATTTCTCAAATAAAGTTTTAGACAAAAGAAAATAGACGCAAAATAAACAAAAACTACGCAAAGGGTAAAAAGTTAAATTAATTAATTCATACTATAAATGTATATAAATAAAAGAAATTTTCAAAGTAAACTCAATTGAAAACTTCGAATTATCATTATCAAAAGGAACTTCTTTCCCAAAATTATCCTTATATAAAGGGGTCGGTTTCCGTATCAAGCATAGTTTATACTTTTGCAGTTATAGGCAGTGGGCCTAACGTTTGACTTGATAGTCCACTGCAAAACAGCAGTTTACACAATTTTTGGCAGTGGCCCGAACCTCTGACTTAATAGTCCACTGAAAACAGCAGTTTTCACAGTCGTTGGCAGTGGGCTTAACCTTTGACTTGATAGTCCACTGCAAAACAGTGGTTTCTATAGTTTTTGGCCGTGGGACTAGCCTTTGACTTGATAGTCCACTGCAAAACAGTAGTTTCTATAGTTTTTTGGCAGTGGACCTAACCTTTCACTTGATTGTCCACTGCAAAACAGCAGTTGTTGCCAGTGTGCCTAACCTTTGACTTAATAGTCCACTGCAAAACAGCAGTTTCTACAGTTGTTAGCAGAGGGCCTAACCTTTTGCTAAAAAGCGACTGCATGGCAGCAGATGTACTTTTAATTTCGATGACATGCAGGCCTTACGGTGGTAGTATTATTACACTCATACCAAAGGGCAATCTTATCAAAGGGAACTGCAATTTTGAGATGATTTAAATGATGGATAAACTTCATTGTTCTTATGATACCTCAAGGCTAATGATAAATATATACCCAAGCAAACACATACATAATTACACACATATTATATATATATATATATATATATATATATATATATATATATATATCTATATATATATATATATCTATATATATATAGATATATATATAGATATATATATAGATATATATATATATATATATATATATATATATGTATATATATATATATATCTATATATATACATATATATATATATATATATATATATATATATATATGTATATATATATATATATATATATATATATATAAGGTTGGCCAAGGCACCAGCCAACCGCTGAAAAAACTACTAGTGTGTTATTGGTCCTTAGACTGGCAAGATAAAAGTGAATTGGATCCCTCTCTGGTTTTGGATCATTTTTGCTTGACCTAAACATAAAATGAATCGTCTGCCTATACTTTATACATCCTCGTTCTTGCTCATACACCTGACAACAAAGATAACATATATTCATCTTCGCTCAAGGGGTTAACTAATGCATTGCAATTGTTCATTGGCTACTTTCCACTTGATAAGGGTAGAAGAGACTCTTTAGCTATGGTAAGCAGCCCTTCTAGGAGAAGAATACTACAAAATCAAACCATTATTCTCTAGTCTTGGAAAGTGCCATAGCCTCTGTACCACTGTCTTGTTAAGTTACACTCAAGGCCGCTGTTCTATCTATTTCCATAATTCTCTCCTTACTAGGCTATTTTCCTTGTTGGAGGCCTTGGGCTTGTAGCATGCTGTTTTTACAACTAAGGTTTAGCTTAGCTAGTAGTAGTAGTAGTAGTAGTAGTAGTAGTAGTAGTAGTGGTGGTGGTAGTAGTAATATAAATTATATACATATATATATATATATATATATATATATATATATATATATATATATATATTACATATATATTTACATATACCCAGCATATAGGTTATATATATATACACATATATATATATATATATATATATATATTACATATATATTTACATATACCCAGCATATAGGTTATATATATATACACATATATATATATATATACATTTAAATTGCATATATATTTACATATACCCAGCATATATATATATATATATATATATATATATATATATATATATATATATATATATGTATATATATATATATGCACATGAGTATTCACATAAAAGCTTGTTATTAAAAAAAATAATGGAATACAAGCTATTGCACTTTGGACCCGAAACAAATTCTATTTCGAGATAAAATAATTATAGTATTTCGAGCAGACTGTACTAACATTCGTCAAAAGGAGTAATACAACAAAATCCCTTTTTATACCCGAAATAATAACTGTGATACATCCACCGACCCAGAAAATAGCATTGAATGCGAAAAAACATTTATCGTCATGGTTATGAAGTGTGTTTGGATAGCGCAGGGAAGAAAAAAAAAATCGAGGCCATTATTATGGAAGTGTTCAGTTTTACACAAAAGTAATTCCAGCTGTTATTTTTTTTTTTTTTTGGGGGGGGGGTCCAGAATGAGTCTGGCGATATGTGGGAATTCATTGTATTTTGCAAATTAGAATCATGATTAATTTCACCCATGTTCATTTGCAATAGCTGCAACGGCCCAAATGTATATTTCGCTTTATTTTCCTCCCCATTTGTTAATGAGTTAATGGAGTTTCAGCCAATAAAAACAATCGTTTAATTAAGACTAAAACATTTGGACAAAATATTTCCGCGTTTCAAGCGACATAGGAAGGTAATAATTCGGTGTTTCTTCCATATTCAAACAGTTTATCTCTTCTGATAAAGTGTATTTATACGTTCAGCTATTGCATTTATATCTGAGTAAACTAATTAATTATTAACTATATGTAATTGCATTATGTAACACATAGGATCAATTTACTAGACGAAATTCAAATGAAAAACTAATATCGGTACTTACTGTTTATCTTTAAATATGTAAGCAATATACAATTGTCTACTGCATTCTTGCAATTAACTAGAATAAAAGAGCTATCTTTTATAGTGTATATCTTTAAAGTTCTTTCCGTCTTTAAAATAAAAAATATTTAGCTTTGAAGGAGTGTTGAAAGTCACTGTTCTGCAATCTGTCCCACATGACAAGTAATTAATAAATTTCTTATTTTCTCAATATCCATTTCACTTTTTCTCAACAGCATTTCGCGCATAATTACTTTTTATCAAGAGTCCGTTACCTTCTACGCCCGTGACCATAGCAACCGAGGCACGAAAGTATCCAAAGTGTCCAAAGTCATATTTCGAACATCCGCCAAAGATGAGGTGAAAGTTGTACCCATGTAGGAAGTAATATGTTCCTCGATACAGAATCTGTTATCCATCCTTAAATTAAAGAAGTAGTTCATGAGGCAGATGCTGCCTCTTGCATGGGGATGGCTTCAGGACAGCGAGCGGTATCTGTTAAAATGTAACAGTACCCTTGTGACATGGATAAGGGGCCAACCACATCAACGTGAATGTGGGAAAAACAACGCTGAAGTGGATGAAAAGTACCTACACCCGAAACCATTTCCCGACGCAGTTTCGAAGTTTGACGTGAAGTATAGGTGTGGACCCAATCCTTGGCATTTTCAGTAATGCCATGCCATAACAGCTTGAGACTTCAGTAGCTGTGTAGTAAATAGGTGCGAAGGGTGTGATAGGCCATGGCTCAATTAAAACCCCAGTCGGCACATGGAGCTTATTTATTGTTTGTTACACTAACAAAAAATCTGTTATTTAATTAAGTTTCAGGATACATGGAAAGGGAAACTTTCCTACATGTTGTGTAACTTAGATAAAAACAATTGAATTTTTTATACACTTTTTTCACTTCCCGGAAAAACGGAATTACCCACACCTCATGTCTGTGTATGTATGACGGAAAAATATGCCTTGTGTTCCAGGATTTACGTAATCATTTAAAATTACGTCCCCACATTTTTCCCTGTACGAATTGATTAGAATATTAGTCTTTTTCTAAGAAAAAAAAAGAAAAAAAAAAAGAGAGAGAGAGAGAGAGAGAGAGAGAGAGAGAGAGAGAGAGAGAGAGAGAGAGAGAGAGTGAGAGAGAGAGAGAGAGAGAGTGAGAGAGAGAGAGAGAGAGAGAGAGAGAGAAGGTAATCTTGTCAAAAGCACTGGATTTCAAGATAATTATTGTACAGGGCCAAAGTATTCGAGAAATACAGTGCATTCTTTAACTAGGTCTTAATAAAGATAATAGTAACCACTTTTTACCCCCTTTCCTAACTACAACCCCTCTAACCAGGGTATGACTACTGACTTCGCTTTCCCAAGGAATTGGGAAAGACAGAGTGGCATTGCCTTATAAATAAGGTAATGCCACTGAGATTGACCGAAAAGAAATACATGTATACAGTATTTACATAGTTACTGTATATAGCCAGACACTTGTTCTACATCATATACAGAAAATGGGTTGTGGTGGCCTCGAGGTAGCGTCCTAGCCTCGCGAATGCCAGACTGGGGTTCATATTCCCACTCAAACTCGTTAGTTCCTTTGGTCGCTGCAACCTCACCGCCCTTGTAAGCTAAAGATGGGAGATTTGGCGGAGCCAACAAGTCTATATGGCGAGTCATCAGCAGCTACTGCCAGGCCCTCCTTGGTCCTAGCGTGGGTGGAGAGGGGGCTTGGGCGCTGATCATATGTAATATGCTAAGTCTCTAAGGCAGGGCTACTCAACTGGCGACCCGCGGTCCGAATCCGGACCTTCTGAGTGTTGTAGTTGGACCCCAGGCCCCAGGAAAAGAATTTATTTAAGTAACACGAGGGTCCTGGTGATGGATTCTTGGCAGACATAATGTCACATTTGAATGATCTCAATGTCAAACTGCAAGGGGAAAAACACACTATCTCCAACTTGATGTCAGCAACTCGAGCTTTCCAGAAAAAAAATTAACTTTTCAAGGACGATATTCAGAACCAACTTTTCCATTTTCCAAGACTTTGGGAGGAACGAAAAGATGAAACAGACACCAAATATGTCCAATATATTGAGAAGCTGATCAACAATTTTAAGGTTCACTTTGATGATTTTGTTCTTGGAAAACAGTTGCTGCTGTTCATTCTCAAAACCCATTTCTAGTGACAGATATCACAGAATTTTCAGTCGAAGCAAATCTCACCTGGAAATGGGTAGATGCTGCTAAAATCCAACTGAAACTTATTGACTTGAATATGTAGCACTGAAACAAGTATTCTGTGATCGTACACCAGAAACCTTTTTGGTCAAAAGAAGGATCCCCGGCTAATTTTCCTACTCTTCACAGATTTAACAGTGCAAATTCTCACGATGTTTGGCTCCACTTACTGCTGCGAATCTGCTTTCTCAACTATGAACCTAGTGAAGAACAAGTTTCGCTCCTGTATGACCAATTAACACCTCCACCAATGTCTTCGACTCGCTATTACTCCATTAGCACCAAAATTTCGGGAACTAGCAAAAAGTGCAATTTCTCTCACTAAATTCTCGTTGTGGTGTTTTCATTTTTTTTTTATTTGAAAATTAATTTTATTTTCTGAGAGGGAATGTTCATATCCTGTTATGTTTTAAAAGAGGTAATTTTCTATCATTAAAATACTATAATATGGAACAGTATTTCATTTTAGAACTCTCAATTTCAGTTATTTTTATAGAGAAAACCATTTAAGTCTTGCTATACTTTAGGTATAAAATTTAATACTTTTATTTCCACATTTTGAAAATTTGTATAAATAAAACAAACAGTGAATATGAAATTAATAAAAATCATGGTTTACTACCCTGTTCTCAAATTGGTTGTTTTATTTTCATGATTTCATGTAATAAAAATTTCCGGACCTATGTATACAGTGAGTTGTCCTGCTCTAAGGCATTGTCCAGCTTCATAGGGCAATATCACTGTACCTTTCCTCTGCCATTCATGAGCGCCATTTAAAACACTTTAAATGTAAAGTAAGCGTCAGAACAGGGGACAATGTATGTGTAATCCTTTTTTTTTTCTCATTTGTTAATGATCCGGTTATTACCATTAATCACTCCGGACTAAAAGAGGCTGCGAATGAATAAAGATTAACACGGGTTGGATCCATCACTCATAGCTTGTACGTATCGATTCATTTCTAGTCATAATTAATGTCTCGCCTTAGATTAATGAACCGTTTTTCATTTCCAGTCGAAATTGAGGCCTTTGCTACGGAGCATTGAAAATTAAGGGTCTTACGACAATCTAGAAATGAGTTTACAATTATGTATATGCAAAATTAAAATTGATATTCCCCATAAAGTTGTTGTTATTATTATTATTATTATTATTATTATTATTATTATTATTACATGCTAAGCTACAACCCTAGTTGTAAAAGCAGGATGCTATAAGCCCAGTGGCTCCAACAGGGAAAATAGCTAAGTGAGGAAAGGAAACAAAGAAAAATAAAATATTTTAAGAAGAGCAACATTATTAAAATATGTATCTCCTATATAAACTATTAAAACTTTAACTTTAAGTATAATTAATCTTTACCCAGTAGTACAATGACATGGTACAGATACTCGTTGAGATACTACCGCTAGAGTTAGGGGGTCCTTTGACTAGCCACACAGTACTACATTGTATCCTTCTCTCTGGTTACGGTTCTCTCCCTTTGCCTACACAGACATCGAATATTCTGGACTATTCTTTACAAATTTTCCTCTGTCCTCGTAAACCTGACAACACTGAGATTACCAAACAATTCTTTTTTACCCAAGGGGTTAACTACGGCAATTTAATTGTTCAGTTGCTACTTTCCTCTTGGTAAGGGTAAAAGAGACTCTTTAGCTATGGTAAGCAGCTTTTCTAGGAGAAGGACACTCCAAAATCAAACCATTGTTTTCTTGTCTTGGATAGTGTTATAGCCTCTGTACCATGGTCTTCCACTATATTGGGTTAGATTTCTCTTGCTTGGGGTTACACTCGGGCACACTGTTCTATCTGCTTTTTCTTCCTCTTGTTTTGTTGAAGTTTTTATTGTTTATATAGGAAATATCTATTTTCACGTTGTTACTATTCTTAAAATATTTTATTTTTCCTTGTTTCCTTCCCTCACTGGGCTATTTTCCTTGTTGGGGCCCCTGGGCTTATAGCGTCCTGCTTTTCCAACTTGGGTTGTAGCTTAGCATTTAATAATAATAATAATAATAATAATAATAATAATAATAATAATAATAACCCAACCAGAATGTGGAAATTGCTTGGATTGCAAAGGCAAATTGCATTACTGTATATTCCCAGGATTTAGTAAGATATGCTATTATTCCTATTTTTCATTGAATTTTTTTTTCTATTAATTTA
>NC_090727.1:164804639-164809639 GCF_036898095.1 Palaemon carinicauda | reverse complement strand
TTAGAATCATGATTAATTTCACCCGGTCGGAGGCAAAGTAGCTGGAGTCTGCCTTAGAAAGTGATATAGTCCATGAGCCAGGCAAGATTTGACTACCATATTGGGGGACTAATAACCACTATGTTTTTCAGTAAGCTTGGTATATGGGTTGCATGAAAATATGTGATGGACATTGCAGAAGCCCAGCTTAATAGTATTTTGGCGGCCATCTTTAAAGATGGCTGCCCTAACCAATAAATTATTATGTATCTCCAAAGAATGCTTCTCGTTCACTTTTAATTCAGTAGAAACCATGCCTAAATGTTATAAATTTGTTGTATATAACATAATGCATCAAATGGCATACTTTTGGGATGGTTATCTGTTATTTATTTGTTTATATCCAGTAAAATATTGTGAAAAATTTGATTTTTCTCTCATTTTTTTCATTATTTTGTGTGAATAGTCGCATTTTCATTAATATTTTTTTTTTAATGTTTTGCTCATATTCAATATTGTTATTTGTTGAAATATCAAATGGTCACCATGTATTTCTCTGTTCACAGCTTTGTAAAATTAAAAACTAGTGTCATATACATTTATACGTATATTGATATGTATATATACCATTACCTATATATTTAATATTATGGCGATATAATATTTCAACGGCCCCTAAATATTTGTTTCAGGCTTGACTTATTTGGCTACCAAAATGGCTGATGAAGAAGTTACAACAAAGCGACCAAGAATGGACCCTAAGAGCTGTGTTATATGTGGGAAAGTGTCCACACTGAATGAACTAAGTAGTCCTCAAGATGAAGCCTCCTGGATTACCCTACGTGAAACTGCAGAAATAAGAAACTTTGAACCAATACTTAGCTTGGCACAAGAATTCCCAAAAGCTTTATCAAGTGTACTATATCACCGAAAATGCAGATCTAATTTCACTCATAAAAAGGCCCTGGATAAGCTAAGAAACAAAGAAAGTTTGGAACTCAAAGAAGATGATGCCTTTATGCCTAGGCAATCATCCCGACAAGGCCCTGCCCCTCAATCTACAGTGTATGATAAGGTGTGCATATTCTGTTTGAAAACATCAAAATATGTGAAACATACAAATATCAGGGAGCCATTAAAACCAGCAGTTGAACTAAGAGCTGATAAAAGGATTAGGGACATTGCCACTCAACGTATGGATGAAAGAATCCTTGCTATCACATCAAGAGACATTGTTGCAGCAGAGGCACACTATCATAAATCCTGTTACAAAGGCTACACTCGTACTAAACCTGAAAAGAGTGATGACAACCAGCAGGAAGAGGATCCTTACCAGAAAGTGGAGAGAGCAGCTATGAAAATGTTGAGTGAATTTATTCGTAATGATCTTTTCAATAAACCACGAATTCTTCCCTTAACTGAGCTCACATCAAAGGTTATAACCTTCATGAATCAGAAAGGAATATATGAAGTTACGGATGCCACAAAGAACCATCTACGCCGTAAACTTGAGGCTGAGTTTGGAGAGGCATTACATTTCTTCACCATATCTCGCCTGGTCTATCTGAGACCTGACAATTTTTCGTACGAATCAGTCATTAATGAAAATGTACTGTTAAAGAACAAACTTCAGGCATATACCCAAAATGATGACTTTGATTGTTTAATAGTCAAGATTGCCCAGTTTTTACGCCATGAAATAAAATGTGAAATCCCAGAACAAACATGGCCTCCACACCCTCAAGAACTTAGTGAAGGATATTTGCCCATACCAGACAATCTCATGAAGTATCTCTGCATCTTACTTTGTGGAAAAGAACAGACACCCACCTTGTAAGGTTGTCATGGTCTATTGCTCAAGACATTATCTCTGGTGTGATTGAGTGTAAGGTGCTTACACTCAAGCATGTCCTACTTCCTTTGGTTGTAAAAACACTTACAGGAAATGTTGAGCTGATTAAAACATTGAATCGATTGGGACATTTATGTTCATATTCAGTTTTAGAAGAGATTGACACTGCACTGTGTCTTGAAAAGCTAGAGAACACAGATAACAATAGGCTCCCATTACCTTCAGATATCCATCCTGGTGTTCCTGCAGTGCTAGCATTTGATAACATTGACAGACAAGAGGAGGTACTCAGTGGAGCAGGAACTTCACATCGTGTGAATGGAATAATTGTACAGGCCAAATCGATAACATGTGCCCCACCTAAACCACAATTATCCATCAGAAAAAAAGGACAAGAAGAGAACAATCAGATCCTCTGACATACCACTTCCAGTGTATACTGCAGGCAAAAGGAATGGTCCAGCACCAGTAACACCAGCTGACCTTTCTGAAGTATTAAAGGATGCTGCTTGGAGGGCACAGCAGAGAAATATTCTATTTATAATAGAGCGAACATAGGACCCAACAAATCAAACAGTAAGTTCGTGGACAGGCTTCAACATTTTAACCAGAGACAACATTCCAGTTGCATCAGACACAGTTGGGTACCTACCAACAATAAATGCTCCTGCAACAGAAATGACAACTGTACAGGAAATGCTCCATCAATCCATCACTATTCAGTCATCACTCCACCTAGACAGCATAGCAGTTGTCCTGGATCAAGCTTTGTTTGCTAAGGCAACAGAAATTGCATGGAAGTATCCAGAAAAATATGGAAAGATTGTATTAATGATGGGGAATTTCCACACAATATGCAATTTTATGTCTACAATTGGAAAAATGTATGGTGATGCAGGACTACGGGATTTAGCTGTGGAATCTGGAGTTATTGCTGAGGGATCTATTAACAAAGTGCTAGAAGGAAAACAATACAACAGAGCAGTACGTTTTCATAAGCTCATATATGAAGCCTTAACGAGGCTTGCCTGGCATGCATTTCAGGAATGGCTAGAAGATAAACACCCTGATGCTCTACCATGTTTATCTGAAGCTAAAGGTGTACTAAATGAACTGCATCAGAACATTTGTGCTTCAATTTTTCATGATGTATTGGAAAACAACTCTTGCAAAAGAGTCTTGCAGCTGTTCCATGAATATATGTGTGACATGAAAAACAAGGGTCCGTTGGCATCATACTGGATGACATACATAGAAATGGTTGAGACACTTCTTGGGCTCTTGCGAGCTGACAGGGAAGGTGACTGGCTGCTTCATATAGCATGCATTCGTGAGGTAATTCCTTGGTGTTTTGCAATGGACAAAACCAACTATGCCAGATATCTCCCTGTGTACTATGCACAGATGACTCATTTGAAGGAGAATTTTCCACAGTTGTATGCTCATTTTCTTAATGGTGGATTTTCAGTACAACTCAATTAACTAATCCATTTGCACGCATTGCAGTAGACCAAACTACTGAAGAAACTGTCAACAAGGACACCCAAACTGCTGGTGGTACACGTGGATTTAGTCTTAAACCTGGTACTGTGTCTCGCTATTATTTAACAGCAGAACACCGAGCTGCTGCTGTGAGGCAGTTACTGGAAAGAATATGCATCCATTGTTCAAGTCTAAGTCATCCAGACCTTGAAGTAACTCGCATTATGAGAGATGAAGCTGACGTATCATCACTAGTAGATCTGCTTGAAAATAACTGGATCAATCCTTTACAGGCAAGATCCCTTAGATGTAGTCAGCCTTTCCACTGGATCAGCTGCGCCCCCAGAGGTCTCCCAGGATTTATTGTCAGCAAAACAAAAGGGAGAGGAAGCGTACCTAAAGTTTCAAGTACAGCGTCTACAGCAGGGGGAGGGATTCTATGATACCATAAACAGACTGAACCTGAAAACCTTCCACAACATGAAGAAAGGAAGAACTATCAAAGGAACAAAAACTGAAGTAATGCTCAAGGCAGATCGCTGGGTTTTTGGTAACATGCTTCTGATAGCACAGAACCGTAAGTTGGACATGTTAGATGTTTTCAGTCACCCTCTTGGTCCTCTACCTTGGGCAATAGCTAATGCTGATGGCACTATGAAGAAAACCAATAAGGCTGTTTTGGGGAAGCATTTGGAAGGAAAAGTACATCCAGCAGAAGAAATAAGTGAGCCTCATGCTACAAGTATTGATGCCATAGCTCTCATTCAAAAGACCCAAGGAGAGAATCATACTTTTGATGAGTTATCAGTTAAAGTGCTTAGCCAGATTCTTTATGCAAGCCAAAAAAGTAAAAGAATTGATATATTGTTTGATATCTATACAGACCAATCAATCAAGACTGCTGAACGGGAAAGCCGTGGACATGGTTCACAGATGGGTAGAGCATTTAAGCAGATTAGACCAGGCCATAAGATAAAGAATTGGAGGAGGCTGCTCACTTGTACAGAAAGCAAGAACAACCTGACTGCATTCCTGGCTGAAAGCTGGAAAGATCCAGAAAAAACAGTGAAACTTGGAGAGAGAGAGTCATGTTTGTAACATTTGGAAACAAATGTCTGAAACTCACCCAGAATGACTGTCAAATAGTTGAAGAACTGGCATCAAGTCAAGAAGAAGCTGATACTCGTTTGCTTCTACATGCTAAGCATGCAGGAGAAGAATTCAACTCACTGCTATTAATATCAGGAGACACATATGTTTTAATCATTTGTCTTGCTCTGAGCCATCTGATAAAGAGTCAAATATTCATAAGAAGGGGCATTAAACTGCGCATCAGACTGGTCGACACCAGCAAATTGAGTAGTGCTATTGCGGATGATGTGAGACATGCGTTATTGGGCCTTCATGCATGGACTGGATGCGACACTATTAGTGCATTGGCTGGACAAGGCAAACTGAAGGCATTAAAACTAATCCTTCAAAACCAAAAATATCAAGTGGCTTTCTCTGAACCTGGTTCAAGTTGGCAGCTTTCTGGTGCAATATTTGAACTCATTGCAGAACTCACATGTAAATTGTATTCGCGCAACACAAAGTGTCTGAGAGTTAATCAACTAAGGTACGAAATGTTTCAGAGCCGCCAAGGGGATGTTGAATCAGGCCAGTTACCACCTTGCCAGAACACCTT
>NC_090727.1:164786080-164804139 GCF_036898095.1 Palaemon carinicauda | reverse complement strand
TCACAGATTAATCAAAAAATGTCTACAGGTAATGACTATGTACTGCTTCATTACACCACTATTTCAATTTCTCAGATTACTTGTACATTTTTGCAGGTGATGCCTATATATCACTTTAATACACTTCAATCTTTTCGTTTTTCAGATTGATTATATATTTCTGCATGTAATCACAGTTTTTCACAATTTTCCCGTCAATATTGTCACCATTCCTTCACAATTTTCTTGGTTTTTACAAGCTTAAATCTTATGTTATTAAAAAGAAAAAAAAATTCCCCCAACACTTCTACCAAAATTTTCAATAATCCAAGAATTCCATGATGTGGATTAAAGGTCTCCCAAAATAATAATTTTGCAATCGTGCATTGTTACAATAAAAAGTCTATGGAAAAAAAGAAGTTTCTAAAAAAAATTTTTGTTCTTAAAAATTAAGTTTTGAAAACCTCTTAGAAAGTTAATGTTTTAATCAAGCATTTGCAAGTTCAAGAAGAGGTGTCGCAAGATCCCATCTGCCTTCTAGCATATTTGATTGATTGACAAATGGCATAGTGACAGGTATGTTAGCAATCATAAATCCAGAAGTTCATATATTTAGTGTTATTAAAATAAAGGATAAAGCAAAAGAAAAATTAAAATGACTTTTCAACTAAAGGAATGAGAGAGAGAGAGAGAGAGAGAGAGAGAGAGAGAGAGAGAGAGAGAGAGAGAGAGAGAGGAGAGAGAGAGAGATGATTACCAACAAATATAACACTGTTATTTGTATTTACAATAGGAGAAAGTGGAAAAGTTTGTAATTAATAAGAGAGAAAGAGAGAGAGAGAGAGAGAGAGGAGAGAGGAGAGAGAGGAGAGAGAGAGAGAGAGAGAGAGAGAGAGAGAGAGAGAGAGAGAGAGAGAGAAAGGGGGGATTACCAACAGATATAACACTGAACATCTAATTTATAACGGGAGAAAGTGGTAAAGTTTCTATTGAGAGAGAGAGAGAGAGAGAGAGAGAGGAGAGAGAGAGGAGAGGGAGAGAGAGGAGAGAGAGAGAGAGAGAGGAGAGAGAGAGAGAGAGAGAGAGAGAGAGGAGAATTATCAACAGATATAACACTGAACATTTATATGTATAATAGGAGAAAGAGGTAAAGTTTGTATTTAATAAGCGAGAGAGAGAGAGAGAGAGAGAGAGAGAGAGAGAGGAGAGAGAGAGAGAGAGAGAGAGAGAGAGAGAGAGAGAGAGAGAGAATCATCAACAGATAACAGAATATTTTTTACTTATAATAGGAGAAAATTGTAAAGTTTGTATTCAATTAGAAAGAGAGAGAGAGAGAGAGGAGGAGAGAGGAGAGAGAGAGAGAGGAGAGAGAGAGAGAGATTACCAACAGATATAACACTGAACATTTATATTTATAATAGGAGAAAGAGGTAAAGTTTGTATTTAATAAGAGAGAGAGAGAGAGAGAGAGAGAGAGAGAGAGAGAGAGAGAGAGAGAGAGAGGGGGTGATTACCAACAGATATAACACTGAACATTTATATTTATAATAGGAGCATATGGTAAATAGTGTATTTAATGAGAGAGAGAGAGAGAGAGAGAGAGAGAGAGAGAGAGAGGAGAGAGAGAGAGAGAGAGAGAGAGAGAGAATCATACCTTTTCTCAATATTGACATATGAGCACCAACATCAACCAGGGCTGCAACAACCCAAGACAAGACCCTCCCTCCACCCAAGAGAACGAAGGTATTCGCTATGCACCACCACCAAGGAGAAATTGCCTTCTCCAAAGATACCAGATATTGGACTCGCTTATGACAATGGCGTGCACTCCAATAAGCGAGTCCTTTTCGTTATGATATTTGAAATTGTTAGGGAGTTTATCTTCAGTGTTCGATTCTCCTTTTTTTAAATACATGCACACGCAAACACAAACATACAATATATATGTATATATATATATATATATATACATTTATATATATATATATATATATATATATATATATAACGGATTTTGAGCGAAGCGAAAAATCTATTTTTGGGTGAGATGGCCATGTCGTCCTGATGGAAGTTCCTATAGGGTAGCTTCCTAGGGTATATTACAACTACGGCGATATTCCCAGAGAATTTACCTTAAGGTACCAGAATTCTAACTCCTGGAGCGAGTATCCCTCGTGAAAGGGATATCGCGACATATCAGAGGACGTATTCTAGACACGTCACATGGCAATCTACGACCTGAACAGAGATTTCGTCTCGTAGGAGGGAGATTGACGAGATACGAATTCGGGAAAGAAAAAGGGGAGCCGCTCCCAAGGCTTCCCTATCCCCCGATTCGTATGCGTGCCTGGCGCCAATCCTGGCGCCATCTGTATTCCTTGTAGCGTACACGAGGTGCTACAGATACTGTATGTAGGGAGGGGTCCTACAGCCCTTTCTTAGAAAGGCAAGGGCGGGTCCATCAGGACGACATGGCCATCTCACCCAAAAATAGATTTTTCGCTTCGCTCAAAATCCGTTTTTTGGGCTCAAGCCATGTCGTCCTGATGGAAGTGTACCAGAGCATTACTGTATCTGTGGATTCTCAGAACGTGCCGTACTCCCCGGAGGTAATTTTTTCCCGGTCGACTAGACCTAGAGACCTAAGATGTTACCGTTATACATCTTTTCAACTAACTATAAACTATGTTAGAGCTTCCTGCCCCCTACAGGGAAGAGTCCTACTAGACTCTGGAAAAGTCTCGAAGAGTACATATATCTATGTACGAATACCAGGCAAGCTAATATAGTGGTCTCCCCCTATATTAAGTAAAGCATAGTTTGTAAAGGACCACTGCGTCAATATGAAATATCGACCAGTTTTCGGCACAATACTTGTATTGGACAAAGGTTTTATATCCGCATAGGAGGAAAACCAATGCAACATAGCTTGCATAAAGGAACAATTCTATTAGAATTATCCCAGATAAGGTACATAGAATGAATGCTCAATTATACCAGTAAATTGACACAGGTGAAGGAGACGCAAGGTTCTCAAGAACCAGATTATTGACAGGCAATAAATAGACAGGTTAACCACAATTATATATATATATATATATATATATATATATATATATATATATATATATATATATATATATATATAAGAAGAGGATAACCCAAAACTTTAAGCATAAGTATGATAGTAAACAGGGCTTGTTTGTCTGAAAGAAAAACATTAGATGCCACTTTTAAGATACCGAGGTATCAAAGTCATAAAAGCCTGTATTACAAATCAATGACATTAGCGTTAGAAACGCTCGGCACACATGTCTGCACTTATGCTAGGTTCACCTTCGGAAATGGAACAGTCTGGATGGGCAACACAGTGCCCTCACTTAGTTTGTAGTACAGTATGTAACTACACACTCACCCTGGAATTAATCGTCCCAATTAAGACCACTGTTCCTCGCAGAGTTAAACAGTAGGGTTAACACCGCGACCCACTGCTACCACAGATCTCTTTTAGTTCCTCTACTTGCTTCGCATAGTGGCGAAAGAACACTCTGGAAGACTTCCAGCCAGTGTATGAACGGAGATGTTCAAAATCCATGCAATTAAAGAAATTTAAGAATGAGGCAACTTTCCTCGGATCGTGACCTGCGGGTGTATTGTCAGGATCCGCTCTGCGAATAAAATATGTGATTTTCGCTCTGAGTTGATTCAGAGATAAATTTGAGCCTGATGTTTCTCCCCTGAATAGTTGACCACCCTTGAAGTCTGAAGTTCTATGAAGATAGACCTTTAGGCATTCTACTGGACATAGAGATGCATCTTCTTTCAGAGGGCAGATTCTCCAGGGACCCCACCTGTTGGTGGGTAACTCATTCTTGGCGAGAAACGTAGGATCCGGAAACAGGTTCAGTTCTTCCCCATCCAGGAACTGAACACGACCTGCCTCTCTCGAGAGGCTACAATCTCACTAACCCTGGCCCCGGAAGCGAGTGCAAATTAGGAAAATAACTTTTTGTGTCAAATCCTTTAACGCACATTCTTCATTGCTCAACAGAGAAGCGAAATGAAGAACTTGTCTAAAGACCATGAAATGGGCTTTGGAGGTGCTGAAGGTCTGAGCCTAGCACAGGCTTTCGGGACTTTATTAAAGATCTCGTTACCTAGGTCGACCTGGAAGGCATATAGAATGGGTCTTGTCAAAGCAGACTTACACGCTGAAATCGTGTTTGCTGCCAACCCTTGACCATGGAGGTGGGGAAAAAAGATAAGCAGAAGTCTGTCAAGATCTCCTGCGGAATCTTCGCCTTGACAAAAGGCCACCCATTTTCTCCAAGATGACTCATATTGCCTTCTAGTAGATTTGCATTTATATTCCTCAATGAAGTCTATACTGGCTTTCGAAATCCCGAAACGCTTTCTCACCGCTAGGGAGAGAAAATCATGAACTGCAGGGTCCGGGTTTTCTGTAATGAAGCGCAGACAGTTGACTTCTGGACTCGCTGGGTCAGAACTGGATCTGGTAGTGGTACAAACTTCAGCTACAGTTCCAATGCCAGGAGGAACCACACGCTGTTCGGCCACTTGTGGGCCACTATTGCCGCTACCCTTTGAAGGATCTCAGTTTGTTGAGGACCCTCAACAGAAGGTTGTGAGGAGGGAACAGATAAATCTTGGACCATCTGTTCCAGTCGAGGGACATCGCGTCCACTGCTTCCGCTAAGGGGTCCTCGTACGGGGCACGTACAGGGGCAACTTCTTGTTGTCTTTCGTCGCAAAGAGGTCTATCTGCAGTTCTGGGACTGATTCAGAATGAAGGAGAATGATCCTGCGTCTAAGGACCATTCCGACTATCGGTGTGAACCTGGATAGAGCGTCCGCTGTCACATTGCGGACTCCTTGAAGGTGAACTGCCGACAGGTACCACTTCTTCTTTTCCGCCAATCGGAAGACGGCCAACATCACCTGGTTGAGAGGTGGTGACCTCGATCCTTGTCGATTCAAGTATCTTACAACTACCTCGCTGTCTATTACCACTTTATGTGGAACGAATGACGCGGGGAGACTTTCTTTAAGGTAAGGAGCACTGCCCTAGCTTCTAGAAAGTTTTATGAGAAAGGTCTTGAATAGCCTGGACCAAGTCCCCTGGACTTTTTTCCGATGAGAGTGACCTCCCCATCCCTCCTTTGAGGCGTCTGAGTGAATCGTCACCGACGGGGGAGGTGGCTGAAGAAGAACCTGACTTCTTTAGATGTCTGGCTTGGGACCAAGGCCTGAGAAGAGTACTTAGCCGAAGCGGCTGGTCTTCTCAGATCTCTTCACGCGTTTGATGCATAACTTCTCCAAACTCCGATTGCATCCTTTAGCTGTGCTCTTAGCACTGGGTCTGTCACCGAAGCAAACTGGAGAGAGCGCAGTACTCTCTCCTGCTCGTGTCTTGATATCCTTTCGGAATCTTGAAGTCTCTTGACAGAACCCGCTATCCTTCCTTTTCTTCGCTGGGGTGGAGAAACGGTGTGACAAAAGGTCCCAGTGGATCTTAGCCACTGGAACTTTTGAGATGGAGAAAGCCGAGACTTTTTCTGTTGATCTTGAAGCCTAGGTACTCTAGGAACTGGATCACTGAATGGAAGCTTGCAAGCATTCTGTCTCGGATGCTTCCCACACCAACCAGTCGTCCAGGTAGGCTACTACCTGAATTCCCTTTAGGCGAAATTGTTTGAGAGCTACGCTCGCAAGCTTCATAAAAATCCTTGGGGCTATGTTTAGCCCGAATGGCATGGCTCCGAAGGCGTATAGTCTTCGCTGTAGCCTGAACCCTAGGTAGGGGGAGAGTCGATGGCTAATTGGAATGTGCCAGTAGGCATCTGACAAGTCTATAGAGACGGAATATGCCCTCTTGGGCAGTAAGGTCCTTATGTGTTGCAGTGTTAGCATTTTGAATTTGCAATTCACTATGAACTTGTTAAGTGGCGACAAGTCCAGAATGACTCTGAGCTTTTCCGAGTCTTTCTTGGGAACACAAAACAGCCTCCCTTAGAAATTGATGGGCTTCACCCTTTTTCTCCAACCGTTCTTGAACGTACTCCTCCATAACGGGGGTGGAGTGTTGGAAAAACCGAAGGTACGGGGGTGGAGTGCTGTACCAGCTCCCGCCCAATCCATTCTTGAGTAGGCTGTGGGCCCAGGGATCGAAGGTCCACCGATCCCGAAATTACAGAAGTCTCCCTCCTACCGGTATCACCTCACTTGGACTGCCGTCCTGAGGTCTTGCCTTCCTGACCACGACCACCCCTGAATCCCCTTCCCCTTGAGGGGCGTCTAGACGAGCCTCTGGCTGCTCCTCTAGGCTTTGCTCGGAAGGAAGTAGACTGCCCTTCGAACGCTGGGGTGAATGCCGTGGACTGTGTCGACACGGCCTGGGGTACCCACTGAAAGGTGGTCGGGGTTTGTGCCACGATCTGGGGCACTGGGGGCAATGGCAATTGCAGTTGCTGTTGCTGTCTAAGAGGCTTGGCTGGCCGAGACGGTAGCCTAGTCCTCATAGTCTTCCTCTTTGGTTGAGGACCCTCATCCGGGGAAGACTTTCTTTTGATAGCCAGGTCCCACTTCTGGAGAAGGTTTCTATTCTCCAAGGTGGCTTTATCAAAAACTTCTTTGACCAAGTCGGTAGGGAAAAAGGGTCTTTTCCCCAAATGTTGGAGGAGATTAGTTTCTTTAGTTCGTGCCTCACTGTAGCCGAGGTAAACACGAACTCCCTACAAGCTCTCCTTGCCTTGACGAAGCCATAAAGGTCCTTCGTCACTGTGGCCAGATGAGGCTTGGCCACTGCCATGAACATTTCATGGACCTTGGGGTCACTTGCCATCGTCTCGAGAGTAGTCTGAAGAGACATTGAGGCAGTCAGTCTTTCTTTTGTATCGAACTCACTTCGCAAAAGAAAGTCAGACAGCTTAGGGAGGTCCTTGCCGAACTGACGTCCGGCAATATCAGCCTCCAACTTTCCCACTTAGAACGTAAGATGGACGTCCTTCCAATCTTTGTGGTCCATAGGCAGGGCCAGCGACAAGGGTTTACACTCCTCTAGGGAGGGGCAAGACTTGCCGGCCTCGATTGCTTTTAGTACAGCCAGAAACCCTTTCTGTAAAAGGGGGAAGGCTCTAGTAGGCGAGGACACAAAGGAAGGGAGCTTCCTATTCAATGCAGCTACCTTTGAGTTAGAGAAGCCCCTCTCTTTCATCGAAGATGAAAGTAGAGCTTGAGCCTTAGCATGGTCATCACTATGACCTCCTTCGGCTCTGCCTCCTCCTTTGAAGCTGGTTCCTTCCTCAGCCGGACATAACAGTCCGGATATGGTGCCTTGCTGGGCCAGAATTCCACCCTCCAGGGGAACTGAGCCCAGCATATCCGAGATGACGATCTTTCCAGTCGTCATCGACATGTGCTCAGCATACCTCCATGGGTTAGCATCCGAGCACAAAGGAAGGTCTTTCACATTGAGCTTTTCTGGGGCCCATGTGATTCTGCAAGGCACTGCATTCGCAGTTCCATTGCAGCCGCCTTCTCCTGATTCTCCTTCTGCATTTGTTGGATCATTCCAACAATAGAAGAGAGGGCCTGTCCCAGCTCTACTGGGAGACCGGCCGATGTAGAGGGGCTTGAACTTCATCCTAGGCTTCTGCAAGGAGGTCTTCCTCCTGACACCCGTCCACATCAGATATCCTGTCATTTAGCTGGATGTCTTGCATCGCGACCGCGACTTCAGCATCCACCTGGATCTGAACTTAGGGGATCTCCTCTTGAGGCTGGGGAATCACTGCATCAGCTGATGCCTTAGGGAAAAGATACGCCCTCATCTTCTCACTTGGAAGATAAGGGCCAGAAGTGTACTTTTGGAAGCCCCTTACCCAGGTACGAAGCTTCTTCCTAGCTATTTAAATGTCTCATTAATCAGGTTAGTGCACACAGTACATACCTGAGGGTCCCAATACCGGAGATCATCCTTGGAGACAGCGTATGCTGCGTGTCTCCTACAAAACTCATGTCCGCAGAGGTTCTTGCTGCTGACATTGCAGAAAGCACTTCCCCACTTCGGAGTGTCCTTCTGTAAAGAGAAGAAATTTCCATGAGTATCAAGTGAACTATGTGTCACTGGATATGCATAGTATAGCATAACAATTCAGAAATTAAAGACACACACTTGTGTTTCCCTCACAACCCATTGCTGCAGCCTTCCAGATAATAAAATCAAAATGGTTTATCTCTACTAGAGTAACCAATGCAAAGTTTCCAGAGGAAACAGGTGGAGCTCACACCTAGGCAATGATTTTAAAATCCGGGATAATAGACAGGGAAGAACTCTGCTTCTTGTCTGAAGGCAACAGCAAAGGGCCGTGCAAGAAAACACAATAGTGTTAGAAGATACAGTGCTGTACCTAAACTTTTACTATAGTTTTCTTCTTACTGTATATGCTATACAGAAGAATACTAGTACAGTATAGGAGGATGTGTGCCGGCCTGCCTTTGCCGGCCGGCACACACCACAATTAGCTTTAAAGTATACTACTTAACAGCTATAGGGCGGCAGCCCTCTGGTTCAAATGCCTGTGCCGGCGGCAGCAGCTGCCGGCCAGCAACAGCCAGTGTTGGCCGGCAATGATTGCCGGCCAGCAACTACACAAGGTAGTACCCAGCTGCCGGCCACACTCTTGGTGACCGGCAGACAAGGACTGACATAAGCCGGCCGGCAAAGGTACAAGACCGATGCCAGCCGGCAGCAAAAGAACCAGAAGACTACAACTGCCCGGCTGCCGGCCTCATAGGCCGGCAGCCGGCCTCATAGGCTGGCAGCCGGGACAGGTACAGCACTAGAAGAAAATAGAATGGATGCCGGGATAAGAGTGTACACAACCCCCCGAGCCCGGCAACCGAAAGAGTGCATATAAGGAAGGGGAGAAACTTAATTCAGGCTTCCTTGACCAATGCCGTCCGGCTCTGCCGGCAGGCATGGATGAGGGACCAAGAGAGGTCCGGGCAGCACTCGAAAACATAAGACCCTTGCCGTCCAGCATCTCTGCCGGCCGGCAATGGGCTTAGTCAATTCCACATCCCAACCTATACTAGGTCCAGAAGTAGAATGACGTACAGTACAGTAATACCCCTGCCGGCCAGCTCTGCCGGCCGGCAAGGTACAGTACAGTAATGGCTAGGCCATTACGGAGATAGAGGGGGAAGGGACAAGAGGGTCCTGCCAACCTTGCTTTAGTGACAGATCACCCGCAGCCAAGAACTTTGTCTTAGCCTAAGGGAGATCTAAGGGAAAGGGCCAGCACAGTAGTATAATACTTGCCAGCTTCCAGAGCACCAAAGCAAGGAAGGCATTGCTACTCCCAAGGGAAGATTTTATCCTCCCCGAGAACAGCAACAGGACTTAGTCTGGTCGATCACAAAAGAAGGAATCATAACTTACAGAAACCTTCGATAGTGACCTAAGGGAGCTAAGCTCCCTTTGTAAGTGTTAGGTCAGCGAGGGAGACTCTGCCCCAAGCCAGACAATACAGACTCAGACTAAAAACTCTGTTGTTCTGTCCCTCTTTGAACCAGACTTTGCTGGAACAGGAAGGTACAGTAACACCCTAGTATAGTTTTATCGAAAATAAATTCGGAAAAAACCACTTGGGGATAAGCCCAAGGCTTAAACAGAGGGAAAGGGATTGCATACCTTCTCCGAAGAAAAGAAAGCAACCGGGGAGTATAATAAAGTATACTAAGGCTCCATAAGCAATAGCCTAGGCACCAAGAGAATCGATTACCTAATTCACCGAAACTCTCACGTATACAATCTTGGAAATATTCCACACAGTCTAAAATGTATAAAATATAGCCTAAAGCTTCAATAAAATTTTAATTACACTCGGAAAAACCAAAATCATGCATTAAGTACTAGGACCAAACGACTAGGCTACATGGCCTAGCGTAGGCCAGAATGGCGAATACTTCGCCAAATAATACTAAGCACGAAAGGAAATCCTATGTAAAGCTAAATAGCTGAAATTTATTAAGCAAAACAACCAGGAATGTCACTCTGACTAACTAATTTATACCTAGCGAGTGACAGTGTCCAGGACACCTCTGGTAGGCTACGGCTCTTGTATCAAAGATTAATCCCATTAATCACTCAAAATTTTACCAAGAGCCTACATTTATACATAACAGACACTATACTCAACTTATCCGAGGTCAACGAAGACAAAGAAGCCATGAAAAGCTGAATAAATCCAAGATTTGCGAGAAAAACAGGAAAAAACACCGAGTTGTTAAGCTACGCAAAAAGGAATACAGATGGCGCCAGGATTGGCGCCAGGCACGCATACGAATCGGGGGATAGGGAAGCCTTGGGAGCGGCTCCCCTTTTTCTTTCCCGAATTCGTATCTCGTCAATCTCCCTCCTACGAGACGAAATCTCTGTTCAGGTCGTAGATTGCCATGTGACGTGTCTAGAATACGTCCTCTGATATGTCGCGATATCCCTTTCACGAGGGATACTCGCTCCAGGAGTTAGAATTCTGGTACCTTAAGGTAAATTCTCTGGAAATATCGCCGTAGTTGTAATATACCCTAGGAAGCTACCCTATAGGAACTTCCATCAGGACGACATGGCTTGAGCCCAAAAATATATTTATGTATATTTAAAATATATATTTCCTTTTCTCACTAGACTATTTTTCCCCGATGTAGCACTCGGGGTTATAGCATCCTACTTTTCCGACTAGGGTTGTGGTTTAGCTTATGATAATAATAATAATAATAATAATAATAATAAATAAATAAATAATAATAATAAATAATAATGATAACAATAATAATAATAATAATAATGGTTTAGCAATGGTACTAAAAATACTCTCTTACGCACTATTCAATCCATGAGAACACAAAAGCATTACAAAGATTAGCCCAATTACAAATCAGAGACTACAGATGATCGTTCACCTCATTCCCCAAAAAACAATAGATTGAATCGCCTCTTCTTCTCCAGGTCCATACAACAACAAAACTCCATTTTAACCAATATTGCGGGATCAGCTATTCTATTTTGCATATCTTAATATTCTAATTCGACCCAGGACTTAAGCGCTTGCTAGACATGACAAAAGACATGTCTGGGACCTTTGTCGTGCAGTGGACTAGAAATGGTTGCATTTGTTGTCGTTGATGTTGTTGTCAAAGTGTTTATTATATGTAGCTATATTAAACATTTATGAATGCAATAATGTTTTGGCCAGTAGAGATCCGCCTGTCTTTCATTTCTATCGCTGAAGACTATGATAAGAGAGAGAGAGAGAGAGAGAGAGAGAGAGAGAGAGAGAGAGAGAGAGAGAGAGAGAGAGAGAAAAGAAAACAGAAAAAGAAAAGAGAAAGAAAAGAGAGAGAAAGAGAGAGAGAGAGAGAGAGAGAGAGAGAGAGAGAGAGAGAGAGAGAGAGAGAGAGAGAGAGAGAGAGATCCTACCATTGTGTCCTGTTGACTCAGCCTTTCCCTTTCGGTCGTTCCCCTCTCTGGATGAGACCAACGGGTGACTGGATTCCTTCCAGATTTATTTACATTTAAAGCAAAGCAAATATTTGTGCGGAGATTTTGTGCGGAGATTTAATAGAAGATGCAGCTCCCTTTCTCTTCTTATGAATGTGCGTATCTTTAGGAGTACCTCCTTCATATACTGTATATATATATATATATATATATATATATATATATTTACACATATATATATATATATATATATATATTATATACACAGTATGTACAAAATAGTACATATATACAGTATGTACAAAATAGAACATACATATATATGTAAGTACATACATATACATATATATGATAATTTTATCAATAACACTCGTGATTTAAAAAAAAAAATCAAATCAGCCACAAATACCCTTTAATATTGTATTCCCTCTACCATGGGATCCTCAGACCTAGAGGGAAATATCATTAAAGTTATTTCCCTATGGATTTTGGATCTGATGGTATAGCGAATTCAATATCAAAGTATATATATATATATATATATATATATATATATATATATATATATATATATATATATGTATATGTATGTATATATAGTATATATGTATATATATATATATAATATATATATATATATATATATATATATATATATATATGTATATATATATATAATATATATAGTGTATATATATGTAAAAATTAAATTTCAAAAACCCATTTTTAGGTGAGGTCAGTAATCCCATACCATTCTCCAACTTTTAGGTACATCTCACCCCAATAGACTGTCTACGAGACATTATTTATTGGCCACTTCAACAAACTGTATTTCAGAAAACGTACCCAAAGATGCTTAACCATTCGTAGAATAAAAGTATGGTCTATTATTGTCTATTATTTTTAAGTAATAGGTTGGCCAGGGCACCAGCCATCCATTGAGATACTGCCGCTAGAGAGTTATGGGGTCTTTTGACTGGCCAGATGGTACTACATCGGATCCTTCTCTCTTGGTACGGTTCATTTCCCCTTTGCCTACACACATCCACACTGAATAGTCTGGCCTATTCTTTACGTATTCTCCTCTGTCCTCATACACCGGACAACACAGATTACCAAACAATTCTTCTTCACTCAAGGGGTTATTGCACTAATTGTTCAGTGGCCACTTTCCTCTTGGTAAGGGTATAAGAGACTCTTTAGCTATGGTAAGCAGCTCTTCTAGGAGAAGAACAGTCTAAAATCAAACCATTGTTCTCAAGTCTTCGGTAGTGCTATAGCCTCTGTACCATGGTCTTCCACTGTCTTGGGTTTAGAGTTCTCTTGCTTGAGGGTACACTCGGGCACACTATTCTACCTTATTTCTCTTCCTCTTGTTTTGTTAAAGATTTATAGTTTATATAGGAGATATTCATGTTGTTACTCTTCTTAGAATATTCTATTTTCCTTTTACCCTTTCCTCACTGAGCTATTTTCTCTAATGGAGCCTCTGGGCTTATAGCATTCTGCTTTACCAACTAGGTTTGTAGCTTAGCTAGTAATAATAATAATAATAATAATAATAATAATAATAATAATAATAATAATGAATCCTATTATGAATCTAGAGTGAACCTTGTTATTCTCCTGATAGAACAGATGCACACTGGCCTCTTGAGCTAAAGGGTTCCCCGCTTTGTTGTTGTTATTGATGATGATCAACCAATCAAACATTGACAGAACTATCGAAAGTCCATTGTGTATATAATAGTGTATAGGAGATCATCATTCACCCAGTCTTCTTCCCAGTCTACCCAGTTGTAAACGGTTAGCACCTGATACTGGGCCAAGAGCACAAGTGCAGCCTCACCTCTAAAGACTTACTAAGGAACTTTACGTTGTACCTTCTAGTGCCCTCCCTTTTACGGAAAAATATGTAACGTAGATTATAAAATGTATACACACACACACACATATATAATATATGTATATATATATATATATATATATATATATATATATATATATATATATATATATATATATATATATATATATATATATATATATATATTTATATATATATATAAAATATATATATAAATATATATATGTATATATATACATATACATATACATATACATTACATACACACACACACACACATATATATATATAAATATATATATATATATATATATATATATATATATATATATTCCTAAAAAACACTTAAAATGAAGAATCCTAATAACTGTGATCGTAGCATTAACAGATATAAAATTGGTTTTATACAAGTAGGGCTCATGTACTTAAAGAACCATTACCTAAAAGCCCCGTCTGAATTCAGATTCAGAAGAACAAAAATGGAGAAACGGAAATTTCATTGGCCAAGTTATTTCCTAACATGAGAGTGAAACAGCCCCAGAAAACATTGTCGTAAAAGAAATAGAAGTATTGCTAAGGAAATGACTTCCGAAAATATTGCTATAAAAAACATTTGATTATGTGATTTTTGAATGATGAGGAGACAATTCCATTGAACATTGGATCTTCATTGAGCCAAAAGAAATTGGATGGTTAGGAACCCCCTCTTCAATTTTAAACTCCTGCCTTTTATTTGAGGCATTTCTGGAGGGGAGATATAATACAAGACACAATAATACGCTTTTATATTAACTTTCCTTCAAGGTATATGGATATCCTTATCCCCTTTAATACTGGAACACAAACATAGGGTAATGGCCACCTTCACGAGAAAGGTCGCAACCTGGCGTTCCATGGTATGCCTAATCTGAGGGTTGCTCTTGGAGGTGGTACATGGGTTAGTTTGGTGCTCTCAATTTCTTTATGTGATTCTGGTTTTAGGTCCAGAGTGTTTCTGTTGTACCAAGTACTATAGGGTTACAACGACCCCCTGTATGTGGTCTAGGGTTAGGTGCTGGGGTACATCGAGCCACAATTGTGTGTTTTTGAGAGAGTAATGGAGTGGGCCCAACTCCATTTATATGTTCTTGGGAAAGGTACTGAGGTGCAACAACCCTAGTTATCGGTCGTTATACTTAAATTACTTATATCATTCTCCTTTACAAATATTGTAATACTTGTTCCCCATTCATTATAATTTTTAGGAACAGTGTTACAGTGGTTTTAGTGCACTTTCTAACGGCGAATCAGTCCCACATCTACCCTACCTATGTCGGCACTATTGCGTTTATGGCCTGCGTATGTGAACGTTCAAATATTGATATGTTAAATTATATACAGTGAAACCCCACTACTTACGAAATCACTTGTGTAGAGTTTTTCTGGAGACCCATGGTCCAGAATTTTCAGGCGGTCCTCGAAATATGGTGAACTTTGGCGAAAATATAAAATTGAAAAATTCATTTAACAAAAAAAAAAAAAAAAAAGAAAAAAAAATTCTTCCTTGACAAATGAAAAATACCACAAAATTATGAGAAAACTAGATTAAAACATAAGAAATATTACAAACAAAGAATATATGGTTGAGCAAAAGCATGATGGAAAATACCTTAGGCATGTATACAAGTGCACTTATAGGCTATGGACAGTATAGCAAAAATCGTGTAAAACTAAGTGTTCATAGATGTGTGTGAAAGTGTTTTCAAGTGTATAGGAAAGGTTTGCAAGAGTTTGGGGAGGGTTCATAAAAACTTGAAATGCCCATAAAGTTAAAAATAGGTCTTCCAGCTTTTCATGAAAATTCGTTATAGATGACTGTGTGTATATATATATATATATATATATATATATATATATATATATATATTTATATATATATATATATATATATATATATATATATATAATTTATACAGTATATATATATATATATATATAATTTATACAGTATATATATATATATATATATATATATATATATATACATATATATATATTATATATATATATACATATATATATATATATATATATATATATATATATATATATATAATATATATATATATATATATATATATATATATATATATATATATATATATACACCTGTATATATTCATCCCTGGCTTTTCGCGAGTGTTATGTTCCAAGTAAATATCTTCGTATATCATCAAACAACCTCAATACATACTTTTCACATCGTTTACCAAACATTCAGATGAATAAAGTTATTAGAGCGTGTACATTGAATTCGTTGTAATTTTCATTACTAAAAAATAGGACCCTAATTTGTTTGTCTGTCTAAATTACAGAGAGATTTGGTGCCAGAGGCTTCAGAGTGAGCAGTTCATCTTCACAGGATTTCCAAGATCCCGGATGGAAGCTACTTTGTTTAAATTGAATAAACTCAGTTTTTTTTTTTTAAAGTAAAAATGAAAGTTCTGTGTTTTTTCTTATTTATTGCTTGTTACACTAACAAAAATTATGTTATTTAATTAAGTTTCATGATAAATGGAAAGGGAAACTTTTCTACATTTTGTGTAACTTAGATAAAAACAATTGTATTTTTATATATTTTTTTCATTTCCCGGAAAAAACGGAATTAGCTACACCTCACGTTTGTGTATGTATGACGGAAAACTATGCCTCGTGTTCCAGGATTTACGTAAACAATGAAAATTACCTCCCCACATTTTTCCATGTGCAAAAAAAAGAAAAAGAAAAAAAAAGAGCACTGAATTTCAATATAATTAACGCACAGGGCCAAAGTTTTCGAGAATACAGTGCATTCTTTGACTAGGTCTTAATAAAGATAACGGTAACTACTTTTTACCCCCCCCCCCCACCCCCTTTCGCTAACTACTGCCCCTCTAACCAGGCTGTGACTACTAACTTCGCTTTCTCAAAGAAATGGGAAAGACCGAGCTTAACCGAAAAGAAATACATGTATACAGTATTTACATAGTTACTGTATATAGCCAGACACTTGGTCTATATCATATACAGAGAATTAAATGGGTTGTGGTGGCCTCGAGGTAGCGTCCTAGCCTGGTGATTGCCAGACTGGGGTTCGGGTCCTGCTCAAACTCGTCAGTTCCTTTGGTCGCTGCAACCTCACCATCCTTTTGAGCTATAGATGGGGGTGTTTGGGGGAACCTATAGTTCTATATGGCAAGTCATCAGCAGCTATTGCCTGACCCTCCTTGGTTCTAGCTTGGGCGGAGAGGGGGCTTGGGCGCTGATCATATGTAATATGGTCATTTATTGGTATAAGGTATTGTCCAGCTTGATAGGGCAATATCACTGTACCTTGCCTCTGCCATTCACGAGCGACATTTAAAAACCTTTAAATGTAAAGTAAGCGTCAGAACAGGGCACAATGTATGTGTAATCTTTTTTTTTTTTTTTTTTTTTTTTTTTTTTTTTTTTTTTTTCCCATTTGTTAATGGTCCAGGTATTACCATCAATCACCCCGGACTAAAAGAGGCTGCGAATGAATAAAGATTAACACGGGTTGGATCCATCACTCATAGCTTGTACGTATCGATTCATTTCTGGTCATAATTAATGTCTCGCATTAGATTAATGAACCATTTTTCATTTCCAGTCGAAATTGAGGCCTTTGCTACGGGCCATTGAAAATGAAGGGTCTTACGACAATCTAGAAATGACTTTAGAAATATGTTACTGCAAAATTGAAATTGACATTCCCCATAGTTATTATTATTATTATTATTATTATTATTATTATTATTATTATTATTATTATTATTATTATTATTATTATTACATGCTAAGCTACAACCCTAGTTGTAAAAGCAGGATACTATAAGCCCAAGGGCTCCAACAAGGAAAATGGCTAAGTGAGGAAAGGAAACAACGAAAAATTAAAATATTTCAAGAAGAGCAACAATACTAAAATAAGTATCTCCTATATAAACTATAAAAAAACTTTAACCAAACAAGAGGAAGTAAAATAAGATAGAATGGTGTGCCCGAGTGTACCCTCAAGCAAGGACAGAGGAGAATATGTAAAGAAATAATATAAATAAATATATGACTAAAACTAAAAATCAATTTTACGCTGAAGTACAATGACAGGGTACAGATACTAGGGAACTGCCGACCAGAATGTGGCAATTACTTGGATTCCGAAGGCACACTGCATTACTATATATTCCCAAGACTATATATTCCCAAGAATTAGTAAGATATGCTATTACTCATATTTTTCATTCATTTATTTTAAAAATTAATTTACCCAGTACGATAAGGATGTTTGCTGGTATATCTACCCCTAACAATAATAATAATAATAATAATAATAATAATAATACAAACAAAATTGCTAATCATAATCATGATAATAATAATAATAATAATAATAATAATAATAATAATATTTCATATCCAATCTACAAACTTGCTTCAAAAATATCTACAATTTCATAAGAAATATCTTAGAATAACTGTTCTTTATCTACAAAACTTTGAAGTACTTAAATCTAAGGACAGGAATATATCCGTAAAATTTGGAACATTATGTTTCAGAATATTTATGGTAAACTGAAGCTTAGAGCCCAATATACACAAAAATAATGTAATCATAAGAAATTTAGTATTATGAATTGCTTCCTATACACCTTT
>NC_090727.1:164778580-164781080 GCF_036898095.1 Palaemon carinicauda | reverse complement strand
CAAGTGTGATGATGCTTGCCAAGGATTTATTTATATATTTATTTATTTGTTGGCCATCTTTTATAATGGGGGAACCCTGTTTGGCTGTTTCAGCTAGCATTTAGGGGTGTGGTGGCCGATGTGGTAATGTCCCTCACGGGTGATCGCCGGTCTGGTGTTCAAGTTCCACTCAAACTTGCTAGTTCCTTTGGCTGCTGCAACCTCACCATCCTTGCAAGCTAAGGATGGGTTATTTGGGGGAGCCTATAGGTCTATCTGCTGAGTCGCCAGCAGCCATTGCCTGACCCTCCTTGATCCTTGCTTGGGTGGAGAGCGGGCATGGGAGCTGATCATATATAAAATGGGCAATCTCTAGGGCATTGTCCTGCATGATAGGGCAATGTCAATGTCCCTTACCTCTGCCATTCATTAGCAGCCTTTAAGCGTTTTAACTTGCTCTCACTTTTAAAGTCATCACCACCAACGTTGGTATTAAAAATCCATATTTATATATATGTAGAGCGTTTTAAATTACAATACAAAAAAGCTTGCTCTATTGGTTTCCAAAACAGTGCTGTAGCTTGTCACGTTCTAGATTTTAACCATAGAGTTGATTTTAATAACACCAAAATAATCTATAGACTTCGATATTGTTCGTGGGAGGGTAGACGAGGGAGCCTTAATCATTATTATTATTATTAGTAGTAGTAGTAGTAGTAGTAGTAGTAGTATCTAAGCTACAACCCTACTTGGAGAAACAAAATACCATAACCACTAGGGTTCCAACAGGTAAAAATAGCCCAATGAGGAAAGGAAATAAAAAAAATAAATAAACGATATAAGGAGTAAAGAACAATTTAAATAAAATATCTTAAAAACATTTAAAACCATTTAAACAAATATTTCATATATAAACTAAAAAAGATTACGCCAGCCTGATCAACATGAAACATTTACGGCAAGTTTGAACTTTTGAAGTTCTACTGATTCAAATACAACGGAGACTTTTCATAATAAATCTTTTAATCGGGAAGACGAAATTATTATTGATGTGATTTCTAGAAATGTTTTTAAAACCTTTAGAGCTGCCAATACTCCTGCCGATACTCTACTTCCTCGTGTGCAAGGTCATAGGATTGCTAATATTGATCATAGCCATGATGACAAACACCAACGGAGAGCCATTGTTGTAGGACATCGTCAACTTTTGTAAAATAGCCCACGAGAGAATCCGTCATAAGCTACAGAATATCCAGTTACCCAGTTACTAGCTATTTTAACATGAAGCCCGTTCACTTGTTTGAACACTGCTAATCCCTTTTAATATGATGTTTTAGCTTCGACTACTACTATAGTTGTTTAATTAATTTAATCTTGTAATTGTCATATGGTTTTAGTATACTTTTGAAAGGTTCTGAACGTTTTTCAATATCAGTTACCTACTTCGTCCTCGTAGAAAAATTTCACAGTATTCTTAATCTGTCCTTTGTTTCCAACTTATTTCTATCCAGAATCCTTAGCATCTCGACCTCTTCAGCTCCTCTGAGCAAATAGGAACACATCCTTTATCTCCTTACCATCATGCAAAAAGGCAATACGAAATCCTTTTCTCAACATTGCTTCATTAAAACAAAGAGAAGCAGCAAAGAATCACGGTCATCGGCGGTTATTCATCCCGAAATGAAAAGAAACACGAAAACTTTGGATTAAAAAACACAACAGCAATAGGTTAGTTGATTAAAGCGCCCTGTTGGTAGACTGGCAATAATGACAGGGGTTGCAAGAGACGGGGTCCGTTGCAATAGCTTTTATTGCACGGGATTGACGGAGGATGAGCGGTTCCTTCCACCCTCAAGGCAAACATAGTGGATAACTGAGAGAAAAATCACATTCAATATGAGAGAGAGAGAGAGAGAGAGAGAGAGAGAGAGAGAGAGAGAGAGAGGAGAGAGAGAGAGAGAGAGAGAGAGAGAGAGAAATAAAAATCTCTGATTGTCTGGACTAAGGAGTAATGAGAGAGAGAGAGAGGAGAGAGAGAGAGGAGAGAGAGAGAGAGAGAGAGAGAGAGAGAGAGAGAGAGAGAGAAATAAAAATCTCTGATTCTGTCTGGACTAAGGAGTAATGAGAGAGAGAGAGAGAGAGAGAGAGAGAGAGAGAGAGAGAGAGAGAGAGAGAGAGATTTTCTTGTATTCTCTGATTCTGAATGGACTAAGGAGAGAGAGAGAGAGAAAGAGAGAGAGAAAGAGAGAGAGAGAGAGAGAGAGAGAGAGAGAGAGAGAGAGAGAGATAAGAATTATTTACTTGAATTCTCTGATTCTTGCAAGACATGAAGTACTGGGCCACATGCAATAAGAGCCATCAGTACACACCACACCTCCGCCTGTGCCTTGGCACACGGCGCCCCTCACCTTGAATGTAAAGCTACTACCCTACTTGCAAAACCAAGACGCTATATGCCCAAGGGCTCCAACGGGGAAAATAGCCCAGCGAGGAAAGGGAATAAGGAAATAAATAAACGATA
>NC_090727.1:164754898-164778080 GCF_036898095.1 Palaemon carinicauda | reverse complement strand
CTAGCATTGTTCTGTGTTGATACAGTCTCTCCCTTTCCATTAAACGCTCTCTTGATACGAATGGATAACTCTGCTCTTCTCTCGGGTTTATTTGCTTTAAATACAATGCAAATATTTCCTTTAGGAATTCGAGGTTGATTTCATGATTTGCTCTCTCTCGCTCTCTCTCTCTCTCCTCTCTCTCTCTCTCTCTCTCTCTCTCTCTCTCTCTCTTCTCTCATTACTCCTTAGTCCTCTTGGCTTTGTGTTTGCAACCTCTCCTGGAAGGGATGAACTGCTTTTGATGAAACTGGATGAACCCATAAAATGTATGCCTTAAAAAACATTGATGACTTTTAGAAGGAATTTGTGGTAATTTAACTATTTGTTCGCTATTAAAGCCTTTCATGTTGAACAGGCTGATATGTCTTTATAGTTTGTACATGAAACATCTGTTTAAATGTTGCTAGTGTTTTTTTTTTATATATGAATTGTTACTTCTTATATTGCTTATTTATTTCCTTATTCCCTTTCCTTGCAGGGCTATTTTCCCCGTTGGAGCCATTGGGTTTATAGCGTCTTGCTTTTGCAAGTAGGGTAGTAGCTTTACATTCAAGGTGAGGGGCGCCGTGTGCCAAGGCACAGGTGGAGGTGTGGTGTGTACTGATGGCTCTTATTACATGTGGCCCAGTACTTCTTTGTCCTGCAAAAATCAGAGAATTTAAGTAAATAATCTTATAACTCTCTCTCTCTCTCTCTCTCCTCTCTCTCTCTCTCTCTCTCTCTCTCTCTCTCTCTCTCTCTCCATACTCATTAGTCCATTCAGAATTAGAGAATACAAGAAAAATATGTTTTTTTCATAATATGAGTCTTCTCTCCTCTCTCCTCTCTCTCTCTCTCTCATCTCTCTCCTCTCTCTCTCTCTCCTCTCTCTCTCTCTCTCTCTCTCTCGCGTTTTGAATATAATCTGGAGCCAAGTATGTTTGGAATTCACAATGGTGTTTTCATTTCTCTTTGAAACTCTGTATCTCTCTGTATATGTTACATCAGCCAATAAGGTTGGAAGAAGGTGTGGTTTTTTAATCGGTCTCTGCTCCTGGCTTTGTGGTTGCAACCTCTCCTGGAAGGGATGAACTGCTTTTGATGAAACTTGATGAACCCCATAAAATGGATGTCTTAAAAAACATTGATGACGTTTAGAAGGAATTTGTGGTAAGTTAACTATTTGTCGTCATTGAAACCTTTCATGTTGAACTGGCTGATATGTCTTTTTATTGTTTATACATGAAACATCTGTTTAAATGTTGCTAATGTTTTTAGAATATTTTAATTGTTCATTACTTCTTTTATCTTTTTTTTTATTTCCCTTTTTCCTTTCCTCGCTGGGCTATTTTCTCCCCGTTGGAGCCCTTGGGCTTATAGCGTCTTGCTTTTGCAACTAGGGTTTGTAGCTTTAGCAAGGAATAATAAACAACAATAATATCTTCATATTTAAGGTGAGGGGCGCAGTGTGACAAGGCACAGGCGGAGGTGTGCTGTGTACTGATGGCTCTTATTGCATGTGGCCTAGTACTCCCCTCTCTCTCTCTCTCTCCTCTCTCTCTCTCTCTCTCTCTCCTCTCTCTCTCTCTCTCTCTCTCTCTCTCTCTCTCATATTGGATGTGATTTTTCTCTTAGTTATCCACTATATTTGCCTTGAGGGTGGAAGGAAGCGCTTATCCTCCGTCAATCCCGTGCAATAAAAGCTATTGCAACGGACCCCCGTCTCTTGCAACCCCTGTCATTATTGCTAGTCTACCAACAGGGTGCTTTAATCAACTAACTTATTGCTGTTGTGCTTTTATTCCAAAGTTTTCGTGTTTCTTTTCATTTCGGATAAATAACCGCCGATGACCGTGATTCTTTGCGTATTCTCTTTGTTTTGAATAAGCAATGTTGAGAAAAGGAATTCGTATTGCCTTTTGCATGACGCTTAGGAGATAAAGGATGTGTTCCTATTTGCTCAGAGGAGCTAAAGAGGTCGAGATGCTAAGGATTCTGGATAGAAATAGGATGGAAACAAAAGGGAGAATAAGAATACTGAGAACTTTTTATATGAGGACTAAGTAGGTAATTGTTATTGAAAAACGTCTATTCTTATTCACTTTTATCAAATATAAGGTGAGGGACGCAGTGTGATCTGTAATGGGTGTTGTTGTTTCATGTGGCTCATTACCACTTGGTCTAGTCTGAAGCAGAAAATTCAAGTAGATATTTTCTTTTTTTAACTCTCTCTCTCTCTCTCTCTCTCTCTCTCTCTCTCTCTCTCTCTCTCTCTCTCTCTCTCTCTCTCTCTCTCTCTCTCTCTCTTATTGAATGTGATTTTTCTCTTAGTTATCCACTATATTTGCCTTGAGGGTGGAAGTAAGCGCTCATCCTCCGTCAATCCCGTGCAATAAAAGCTATTGCAACGGACCCCGTCTCTTGCAACCCCTGTCATTATTGCTAGTCTACCAACAGGGCGCTTTAATCAACTAACCTATTGCTGTTGTGGTTTTTAATCCAAAGTTTTCGTGCTTCTTTTCATTTCGGGATAAATAACCGCCGATGACCGTGATTCTTTGCTGCCTCTCTTTGGTTTAAAGAAGCAATCTTGAGTAAAGGATTTCGTATTTCTTTTTTGCATGACGCTAAGGAGATGAAGGGTGTGTACCTATTTGCTCAGAGGAGGTAAAGAGGTCGAGATGCTAAGGATTCTTATAGAAATAAGATGGAAACAAAGGGCAGATTAAGAATAATGTAACTTTTTATGTAGACTAAGTGGGTAATTGTCCTTTTTCTCTAGTCTTGGGTAGTGCCATAGCTTCTGTACCATGGTCTTCCACTGTCATGGGTTAGAGTTCTCTTGCTTGAGGGTACAATCGGGCACACCATTCTACCTAATTTCTCTTCCTCTTGTTTTGTTGAAGTTTTTATAGTTTATATAACTTCATCCTCATAAACTAATTGCCTAAGTCATTTTCTCCATTTCTTGGAAAATGAAAAAACTTCTCATTTTCTAAATCTTTGTATCATTGTCTTGAGCTTCAATTCACAAATTCTTAACAGAAGAATTTGTGAATTTGAATTTGTTAATTTTAGCTCAAAACACTGATATAAAGAATTAGGAAATGAGAAGTTTTTTTTTTTTTTTTTATTTCCCAACAAGTGGAGAAAATGACTTAGACAGTTAGTTTATGAGTGTGACGATATGAAAAATTTATTTTTAATGCTTTTGTTCTTAAACTTTTCGTCCTTTTTTCCATTTTTCCTTTCCTCGCTGGGCTATTTTCCCTGTTGGAGCCCTTGGGCTTATAACATCTTGCTTTTCCAGCTAGGGCTGTAGCTTAGCAAGTAATAATAATTATAATAATAATAATAATAATAATAATAATAATAATAATAATAATAATAATAATAATAATAATGCTAATAATGATAATAATATCGGCAGGAATCTTGTTAGCTCTAACGGTTTTAAAAACATTTTTAGAAATCACATCAATATTAATTTTGTTTTCCTGATTAAAATAATTATCAAAAGTCTCTACCGTATTTGAATCGGTAAGAAAGTTCAAACTTGCAGTGAATTTTTTTATGTTGATCAGGCTGTCATGTCTTTTTATAGTTTATTTATGAAATATATGTTTAAATGCTGTTAATGTTTTTAAAATATTTTATTTTTATTGTTTATTACTTATATCGATTTTTTATGCCTTTATTTCCTTTCCTTAATGGGCTATTTTTCCCTGTTGGAGGCCTTTAGAGTTTTAGTAGCTTGCTTTCCAAGTAGGGTTGTAGCTTAGCTAGTAATAATAATAATGATGATGATAATAATAAGAATTAAGGCTCCCCAAACTCCCTCCTACGACCATTATCTAAGACTTTATAGATTATTTTGGTGTTATTAAAATCAATTTTATGGTCAAGAATATGACAAGCTACAGTACTCTTTTGGAAACTAATAGCGCAAGCTTTTCTGTATTGTAATTTACAACGCTCTACGTATATATATGTATATATATATATATATATATATATATATATATATATATATATATATATATATTTATATATATATATGGATTTTTAATAGCGATGATGATGGTGATGACTATAGAAGTGAGAGCAAGTTTAAAACGCTTGAAGGCCACTTATGAATGGCAGAGGTAAGTGACAGTGGCATTGCCCTATCATGCAGGACAATGCCCTAGAGACTAACCATATTACATATGATCAGCGGCCATGCCCCCTCTGCACTCAAGCTAGGACCAAGGAGGGTCAGGCAATGGCTGCTGGTGACTCAGCAGATAGACCTATAGGCTCCCTCAAATAACCCATCCTTAGCTTGCAAGGATGGTGAGGTTGCAGCAGCCAAAGGAACTAACAAGTTTGAGCGGCACTCGAACCCCTGACCGGCGATCACCAGTCAGGGACGTTACCGCATCGGCCACCACACCCCTAAATGCTAGCTGAAACAGCCAAACAGGGTTCCCCCATTATAAAAGATGGCCAACAAATAAATAAATAAATAAATAAATCCTTGGCAAGCATCATCACACTTGGGGAAAATCAGTTGACTCTTAACAACACAGGCAAAACCAATACGTATCGGGCCATAAACAACATTGAGGACCATTTGCTTGGCCATTTCACCCATAACAGTCATTCAAATGGCGGCCATTTATTGGGGTCGCTCTCCCCATAAAGTTAAATGGATTAGAATTTATTCACTTGTGAGGCTAAATTTATCCACATTGATTAAAGCATTCTGCGAATGAGTTCTGTTTCATTATGATTCATGTAGTTAATTGCGTTCTTCGTGTAACAGTCCGAGAATAGTACAATGTCTATCGGTGATTTCGTTATCCTCACAGATTGGCATTTGATGGTATTTCTTTATGCTCAATTAATAGTTATTTGCAGCAGTAATTTCATCCACAAAGCGCTATAAAAGTTGGAAGATCTATGCCTATATGGCTGAGGACTATGATGCGCGAATTAGATGATAAATGAAGTATTGACTTGAGCTCAGGATACAGACGACTGGCGAAATCTAACCGAGGCCCTTGGTGTCAATAGGCGTAGGAGTAGGAGAAAATGATGATGATGATTTCATCTTTATTCGGCCTTTTGTTACAGAAATGCAATTGTAATACATTGATTGAAATACGTAAATTGAAATATTGAACGATGATGTTATGCGCATATTATACGTTGGGGCTAACTAGGCGGGTTTCCTAAATAATGTTTTTGTCGTGGAGTTTTCTTTTCTTCCGTATAATCAATGTGGCGATTTTATGGAGGATTTGGGATTAAAAGAAAAAATAAACTTTTGATATAGACTAACATTGGTTATCACTTTTCATACAGGTAGAGCAATGTCGTTACGGTGTATTTTTATGTCAAGGCTAACTGTGGCGGTACACATATATAAGTCACTCTTGCTTACAAGAACAGAAATACAATAATTACAGGTATATATCTTCTTTTATGTAATTATCAGAAATTCAAGGGATTAAAGTTCCTTCAGGGTGTTATGATTAAGCCTAAGATACGAAGTGGGTAAATTGTCCTTAATATTATAATGATGTCTTCGTCTTCTCTATTAACGATTTATATATATATATATATATATATATATATATATATATATATGTATATATATATGTATGTATATATGTATGTATATATATGTATACATATATATATGTATATGTATATATATGCATATTTATATATGTATATATAATAAATGTATATATATATATGTGTGTATATATAATATATATATATATATATATATATATATATATATATATATATATATATATATATATATATCTGTAAATATGTATATATATGTGTGTATATATATGGATATATATATAATTATATATATATATATATATATATATATATTTACACAGTATATATTCTGTATATATATATATATATATATATATATATATATATAGATATATATTCTATATATATTAAATATATATAATGTATATATATGCCTTTTCTGTCCGTTATCGCTGTCATCTCTCTGATATTTTGTAAAACAACCGTTCCATTCAACACATCCTTGGTAAACTAAATCATATCACAAACATTCTCTCCAGAAATACACTCGCTGCAGGAGCCTAACGAAAGGACCTAGAGTACCAAACTTGTAAGACATCCTGGATATATCTCCAATGGGAAGACATTGCTATCGGTGACTTAGATGACTCCAACACACCATTCTCTGTGACGTCAGTACTGGTTGGCCGTGCCTTTTCATACCTATCTCCATGTGCCGACTGGTTTTTTAATTGATCCATTGCCTATCACACCCTTAGCACCTATTTACTGCACAGTTACTGAAGTTTCAAGCTCTTAGGGATGGCATTACTGAAAATGCCAAGGACTGGGTCCACACCTATACTTCACGTCAAACTTCGAAACTGCGTCGGCAAATGGTTTCGGGTGTAGGTACTTTTCATCAACTTCCGGTTCGTTTTGCCCACATTCACGATGATGTGGTTGGCCCCTTATCCATGTCACAATCGTACCGTTACATTTTAACAGCCATCAATTGCTCCGCTTGCTGTCCTGAAGCCATCCCTATGCAAGAGGCAGCATCTGCCTCATGAACTACTACTTTAATTTAAGGATGGATAACAAGATTCTGTATCGAGGAGCATATTACATCCGACATGGGTACAACTTTCACTTCTCAATGATGACTAATTTATCTTATGGCGGATGTTCGAAATATGACTTTGGACACTTTGGATACTTTCGTGCCTCGGTTGCTATGGTCATATTCGTAGAAGGTAACGGACTGTTGATAAAAAGTAATTATTCGCGAAATGCTGATGAGAAAGTGTGAAATGGATATTGAAAGAATAATACATTTATCAATTGCTCGTCATGTTGGGCAGATTGCAGAACAGTGACTTTCCCCACTCCTCCAAAGCCAAATATTTTTTTTTAAAGACGGAAAGAACTTTAAAAAATGTACACTATAAAAGATAGCTGTTTTATTCTAGGTAATAGAAGGAATGCAGTTGACAATTGTATATTGCTTACATATTTGAAGATAAACAGTAAGTACCGATATTAGTTTTTTAATTGAATTTCGTCTAGTAAATTGATCCTATGTGTTACATAATTCAATTACATTTAGTTAATATTTAATTAGTGTATTCAGATATAAATGCAATAGCGGAACGTATAAATACACTTTCTCAGAAGAGATAAACTGTTTGAATATGGAAGAAACACCGAATTATCACCTTCCTATGTCGCTTGAAACGCGGAAATATTTTGTCCAAATGTTTTAGTCTTAATTAAACGATTGTTTTTATTGGCTGAAACTCCATTAACTCATTAACAAATGGGGAGGAAAATAAAGCGAAATATACATTTGGGCCGTTGCAGCTATTGCAAATGAACATGGGTGAAATTAATCATGATTCTAATTTGCAAAATACAATGAGTTCCCACATATCGCCAGACTCATTCTGGACCCCCCCCCCAAAAAAAAAAAGAAAAAAAAAAACACCAGCTGGAATTACTTTTGTGTAAAACTGAACACTTCCATAGTAATGTCCTTGATTATTATTATTTTTTTTTTTTTCATGCGCTATCCAAACACTCTTCATAACCGTGACGATAAATGTTTTTTCGCATTCGATGCTATTTTCTGGGTCGGTGTATGTATCACAGTTATTATTTCGGGTATATAAAGGGATTTTGTTGTATTACTCCTTTTGACGAATGTTAGTACAGTCTGCTCGAAATACTATAATTATTTTTCCTGGAAATAGTATTTGTTTCGGGTCCGAAGTGCAGTAGCTAGTATTCCATTATTTTTTTTTTTTGATAATGAGCTTTTATGTGAATATGCATTCAAATATATATATATATATATATATATATATATATATATATATATATATATATATATATATATGCACACATGCATACACACATATATGTATATATGTATATATACATGTATATGTATATGTATACATATATATGTACATATATGATAAATTTTGCACATTTAGACGTGTTTTTCATATTCAAATAAGTCTTATTTCGTGGCAAAATGGTATTTTCACTGTCATGGCAGCTTCCTGGACCAGGGTTCGATTCCCGGCCGGTCAGAAGCTATTGTCTTTGAGTGGTTCCGCCTTGGGGCTCTGATCTCGAGGTTGATAAGAGAATCCAGGCATTAATGTATTTAAATATATGGCTTAATTGAATATATATATATATATATATATATATATATATATATATATATATATATATACACAGATATATATATATATATATATATATATTATTATTATTATTATTATTATTTGCTAAGTTACAACCTTCGTTGGAAAAGGGGGATTTATAAGACCAGGGGCCCCAAAAAGGGAAAATAGCCCAATGAGGAAAGGAAACAAGGAAAAATGAAATATTTTAAGAGTAACAACATTAAAATAAATCTTTCCTTTATAAACTAAAAACTTAACAAAACAATAAGAGAATTAACATGAAATAGTGCGACCAAGTGTACCCTCAAGCAAGAGAATTCTAACCCAATACAGTGGAAGATCATGGTACAGATATATATATATATATATATATATATATATATATATATATATATATATATATATATATATATATATATATATATATAGCCAACAAGTGTGGAAACTTCTGTTTTGTAGTGGACTATCAAGTCAAAGGTTAGGGCCGCAGCCGATGACTGCAAGGGCATGCGGTCGTAAAGACACTGCCAAAGTAGAATTCATACTTGGTACGGAAACCGACCCCTTAATATAAGGATAATTTTGGGAAAGAAGTTCCATTTGATAATGATAATTCGAAGTTTTCAATTGAGTTTACTTTGAAAATTTCTTTTATTCTGATATATTTATAGTATGAATGAATTAATTTAACTCTTTACCCTTTTCGTAGTGTTTGTTTATTTTGCGTGTATTTTCTTTATTTACAAAATGATTTGAGACATTACGTGACGTTTTCATTTGTAATATACCTGAAATAAGATGTTAATATTCCAAATACCTTCGATTTTTCCATATTTAGATATATTTTTAGATATATGTTTATTTAGCAAAAATCTGGAAAGTAATTTAAGTATTATGGATTGGTTTCCATATGGGAATGTATGTCCAGTTTTACAATTCATGACTGTACCACTTAGGCCTATCTGTTTTGTTAGTTCTCAGGTCTCAGGCTGCAGTGATTTGGTTAATGGTTCTATCTTTTTCAACTTTTGTTTTTCATTAATTCACTTTTTTTTTTTTTACATACACACATCTACCTAAATTCTATCGAGCAAAATCGTGAGTTTTCAGTTTTCTCAAAAGTTCTGTGAAACTGATTTTCGATAATGATAATGATAGAAATGGTGTCAATGAACATTCAGACGAGATCTGGTTAGATTTTTAAAGGTGTATAGGTAGAAATTCATAATACTAAATTCCTTATGATTACATTATTTTTGTGTATATTGGTCTCTAAGCTTCAGTTTACCATAAATATTCTGAGACAATGTTCCAAACTTTACGGATGTATTCCTGTCCTTAGATGTAAATACTTGAAAGTTTCGTAGATAAAGAACAGTTATTCAAAAATATCTCATCAAATTGTAGATATTTTTGAAGCAAGTGTGTAGATTCGATATGAATTATTATTATTATTATTATTATTATTATTATTATTATCCTTTTTGTTATTATTATTATTATTATTATTATTATTATTATTATTATTATTATGGGTAGATTTACCAGCAAACATCATTATCGTTCTGGGGAAATTAATAGAAAAAATATTGAATGAAAAATATGAATAATAACACATCTTACTAATTCCGGGGAATATACAGTAATGCAATGTGCCTTTGCAATCCAAGTAATTGCCACCTTCTGGTCCGCAGTTATTATTATTATTATTATTATTATTATTATTATTATTATTATTATTATTAAACGGTAAGCTACAACCCCAGTTGGAAAAGCAGGACGTTATAAGCCCAGGTGCTCCAACAGGGAAAATAGCCCAGTGAGGAAAGGAAACACGAAAAAATAAAATATTTCAAAAATAGTAACATTAAAATGGATATTTCCTATATAAACAATAAAAACTTCAACAAAACAAGAGGAAGAGAAACTAGATAGAACAGTGTGCCCGAGTGTACCCCCTAGCAAGAGAAATCTAACCCAATACAGTGGAAGACCATGGTACAGAGGCTATAACACTACCCAAGACTACAGAACAATGGTTTGATTTTGGAGTGTCCTTCTCCTAGAAAAGCTGCTTACCATAGCTAAAGAGTCTCTTCTACCCTTACCAAGAGGAAAGTAGCAACTGAACAATTACATTGCAGTAGTTAACCCCTTGGGTGAAGAGAAATTGTTTGGTAATCTCAGTGTTGTCAGGTGTATGAGGACAGAGCAGAATCTGTAAAGAATAGTCCAGACTATTCGGTGTCTGTGTAGGGCTGTAGGCAAAGGGAAAGAACCGTAACCAGAGAAAAGGATATAATGTACGGACCCCCTAACTCTAGCGGTAGTATCTCTACGTGTATCTGTACCTTGTCATTGTACTTCATGGTAAAGATTAACTATACTTAATTAATTTCTAGTTTGTTTAGTCATTTATTCATTTATTATTAATTTGATATTCATATGAAATCCTTGCTATTCTTTACATTTTCTCCTCTGTCCTTGCTTGAGGGTACACTCGGGCACACTATTCTATCTTATTTTACTTCCTCTTGTTTGTTTAAAGTTTTAATAGTTTATAAAGGAGATACTTATTTTATCATTATTGCTCTTTTTAGAATATTTCATTTTTCTTTGTTTCCTTTCCTTCACTTAGCTATTTTCCCTGTTGGAGTCCCGAGGCTTATAGCATCCTTGCTTCCACAACTAGGGTTGTAGCTTAGCATGTAATAATAATAATAGTAATAATAATAATAATAATAATAATAATAATAATAATAATAATAATAATAATAAAAACAACGTTATCGGGTTGTCAGTTTTAATTTTGCAGTAACATATTTCTAAGCTCATTTCTAGATTGTCGTAAGACCCTTCATTTTCAATGCCCCGTAGCAAAGGCCTCAATTTCGACCGGAAATGAAAAACGGTTCATTAATCTAATGCGAGACATTAATTATGACTGGAAATGAATCGATCCGTACAAGCTATGAGTGATGGATCCGACCCGTGTTAATCTTTATTCATTCGCAGCCTCTTTTAGTCCGGGGTGATTGATGTTAATAACCGGATCATTAACAAATGAAAAAGAAAAAAAAAGAGAGATTACACATACATTGCGCCCTGTTCTGACGCTTACTTTACATTTAAAGGGTTTTAAATGCCACCCATGATTGGCAGATTCAAGGTACAGTGATATTGCCCTATCAAGCTGGACAATGCTTTAGAGACTGACCGTGTTACATATGATCAGCGCCCAAGCCCCTCTCCACCCAAGCTAGGACCAAGGAGGGCCAGGCAATAGCTGCTGATGACTCGCCAGATAGACTTGTTGGCACCGCCAAATCTCCCATCTTTAGCTTACAAGGGCGGTGATGTTGCAGCGACCAAAGGAACTGACGAGTTTGAGCGGGACCCGAACCCCAGTCTGGCAATCACGAGGCAAGGACGCTACCTCACGGCCACCACAACCCATTTTCTGTGTATGACATAGAACAAGTGCCTTGCTATATACAGTAACTATGTAAATACTGTATACATGTATTTCTTTTCGGTCAAGCTCAGTGGCATTGTCCTATTTATAACTACTCGGTCTTTCCCATTTCTTTGGGAAAGCGAAGTTGGTAGTCACACCCTGGTTAGAGGGGCTGTAGTTAGGAAAGGAGGTAAAAAGTGGTTACTATTATCTTTATTAAGACCTAGTTAAAGAATGCACGGTATTCTCGAAAACTTTGGCCCTGTATATAAATTAATTTGAAATTCAGTGCTCTTTTTACAAGAAAAAGACAAATATCCCAATCAATTTGCACATGGAAAAATGTGGGGACGTAATTTTCAATGTTTACATAAATCCTGGAACACAAGCCATATTTTTCAGTCATACACAAACGTGAGGTGTAGCTAATTCCGTTTTCTTGGAAATGAAAAAAATATATAAAAGTACAATTGTTTTTCTTTTTTATCTAAGTTACACAAAATGTAGAAAAGTTTCCCTTTCCATTTATCCTGAAACTTAATTAAATTATATATTTTTTGTTAGTGTAACAAGCAATAAATAAGAAAAACACAACTTTCATTTTTACTTTAAAAATAAAAGAAAACTGAGTTTATTCAATTTAAATAAACTAGCTTCCTTCCGGGATCTTAGAAATCGTCTGAAGATTCACTGCTCACTCTGAAGCCTCTGGCACCAAATCTCTCTGTAATTTAGACAGACAAACAAATTAGGGTCTTATTTTTAGCAATAAAAATTACAATGATTTCACTGTACACGCTCTAATAACTCCCCCTTTATCTGGATGCTTGGTAAACGATATGAAAACTAGGTATTGAGGTTGTTTGATGATACACGAAGATATTTACCTGGAACATAACACTCGCGAAAAGCCAGGGATGAATATATATATATATATATATATATATATATATATATATATATATATATATATATATATATATATATATATATATATAAAATATGTATATATATGTGTGTGTGTATATATATATGTATATGTATATATATGCCTATATATATGTATATATATATATGTATGTGTATATATATGTATATATATATATATATATATATATGTATATATATATATATATGTATATATATAAATACTGTGTATATATATGTATATATATATATATATATATATATATATATATATATATATATATATATATATATATATATATATATATATATATATATATATACATACATACACACACAGTCGTCCTTAACGAATTTTCACGAAAAGCTGGAAGACCTATTTTAAGTTTAGGGGCATTTTAAGTCTTTATGAACCCTCCCTACACTCTTGCAAACCTTTCTTATACACTTAAAACACTTTCCCCCCACCTATGAACACTTAGTTTTTACACGATTTTTTGCTATACATAGCCTATAAGTGCACTGTTGTATACAGGCATAAGGTATTTTCCATCATGCTTTTGCTCCACCATATATTCTTTGTTTGTAATATTTCTTATGTTTTAATCTAGTTTTCTAGTAATCTAGTTTAGCAAGGTTGGATTTTTTGGGTTAAATGAATTTTTTTATTTTTTATTTTCACCAAAGTTTGCCATATTTCGAGGACCGCCGTAAAATTCTGGACCATGGGTCGCCAGAAAAAACTACACAAGTGATTTCGCAATTAGTGGGGACCACTGTATATGATTTAACATTTCAATATTTGAACGTTCACATACGCAGACCACAAATACAACAGTCGTTATAGATAGGATAGAAGTGGGACTGATGCACTATTAGAAAGTACACTAAACCACTTTAACACTGATCCTAAACATTATAGTGAATGGGGGAACAAGTATTACAACATTTGCAAAGGAGAATGATAAAAGTAATTTAAGTATAACGATCGATAACTAGGGTTGTTGCGCCTCAGTACCTTTCCCAAGAACATATAATTGGGGTAGAGTGGACCCGACTCCAATTATATGTTCACTCTCAAAAACATATAATAGTGGATGGATGTACCCCAGCACCCAACCCTAGACCACATACAGGGGGTGGTTGTAACCCTATGGTACTTGTAACCCTATGGTACTTGGTACAACAGAAACACTCTGGACCTAAAACCAGAATCACATAAAGAAATTGAGAGCACCAAACTAACCCATACACCACCGCCAACAGCAACCCTCAGATTAGGCATACCATGGAGGGCCAGGTTGCGACCTTTCTCGTGAAGGTGGCCATTACCCTGTTTGTGTTCCAGTATTAAAGGGGATAAGGATGTCCATATACTTTAAAGGAAAGTTAATATAAAAGCGTAATATTATGTCTTGTATTACATCTCCCCTCCAGAAATGCTTCAAATAAAAGGTAGGAGTATAAAATTGAAGAGGGGGTTCTTAACCATCTTATTTCTTTTGGTAGGCTCTTCTATTGTTCAATGAAGATCTGATTGTTCGTTGGGTCCCTTCATCATTCAAAAATAATATAATCAAATGTTTTGTATAGCAATGTTTTCGGAAGTCATTTCTTTAGCAATACTTTTATTTCTTCTACGACAATGTTTTCTGAGGCTGTTTCACTCTCATGTTAGGAAATAAATTGGCCAATGATATTTCCGTGTCTCCATTTTTTTCTGAATCTAAATTCAGACGGCGGTTTTTAGGTAATGGTTCTATAAATACTTGAGCCCTACTTTTATAAAGCAATTTTGATATCTGTTAGTGCTGCGATCACAGTTATTAGGGTTCTTCATTTCAAGTGTTTTTAAGAGTATATATATATATATATATATATATATATATATATATATATATATATATTTATATATATATGTATATATATAAATATATATATATATATATATATATATATATATATACAGATAGATGTGTATATATATATATTATACAGTATATATATATATAATATATATATATATATATATATATATATATATATATATATATTATAATCTTACATATTTGTCCATAAAAGGGAAGGGCGTTCTTATAACCCTGGGTGCTAGAAGGTAAGACGTTTCAGTTTCTTAGCAAGTGTTTAGGGGTGAGGCTGCACTTGTGCTCTTGGCCAGTATCAGTTGCTAACCATTTACAACTTATTATTATTATTACTACTACTACTAGCCAAGATACAACCCTAGTTTGGAAGGCAGGATGCTATAAACTCAGAGGCTCCAACAGAGAAAATAGCTCAATGAGGAAAGGGAAAAGGGAAAATAGAATATTCTAAGAAGAGTAGCAACATGAAAATTAATATCTAGTATATAAAATATAAAAACTAACAAAACAAGAGGAAGAGAAATAAGATAGAATAGTGTGCTCGAGTGTACCCTCAAGTAAGAGAAATCTAAACCCAAGACAGTGGAAGACCATGGTACAGAGGCTATGGCACTACCCAAGACTAGAGAACAATGGTTTGATTTTGGAGTGTCCTTCTCCTAGAAGAGCTGCTTACCATAGCCAGAGTGTCTCTTCTACCCTTAACAAGAGGAAAGTAGCCACTGAACAATTAGTGCAGTAACCCCTTGAGTGAAGAAGAATTGTTTGGTAATCTGTGTTGTCAGGTGTATGAGGACAGAGGAGAATCTGTAAAGAATAGGCCAGACTATTCAGTGTGGATGTGTGTAGTCAAAGGGGAAACGAATCGTAACAAGAGAGAAGGATCCAATGTAGTACCATCTGGCCAGTCAAAAGACCCCATAACTCTCTAGCGGTAGTATCTCAACGGATGGCTGGTGCCCTGGCCAACCTATTAACTAAAAATACTAGACAATAATAGACCACACTTTTATCCCACGAACGGTTAAGCATCTTTGGGTACGTTTTCTAAAATACAGTTTGTTGAAGTGGGCAGTAAATAGTGTCTCGTAGACAGTCTATTGTGGTGAGATGTACCTAAAAATTGGAGAATGGTATGGGATTACTGACCTGAGCTAAAAAGGGGTTTTTGAAATTTAATATCTTTACATGTAGATACACTCTATATATATATATATGTATATATATTATGTGTATATATATATATATATATATATATATATATATATATATATATATATATATATATATATATACACAGATATTGAATTCGCTATGCCATGGTATCCGAAATCCATAGGGAAATAACTTTAATGATATTTCCCTCAAGGTCTGAGATCCAATGGTAGAGAGAATACAATATTAAAAGGTATTTGTGGCTGATTTGATTTCATTTTCATTGATAGAATTATCATATATATGTATATGTATGTACATACATATATATGCATATACTATTTTGGTCATACTGTATATATGCATATACTAGATTCCTTCCAGATTTATTTACATTTAAAGCAAAGCAAATATTTATGCAGCGATTTTGATCGGGATTTAATAGATGATGCAGCTCCCTTTCTCTTCATATAAATGTGCACATCTTTAAGAGTACCTCCTTCGTATATTATATATATATATATATATATATATACATATATACATATATATATATATATATATATATATGTATATATATATATATATATATATATATATATATATATATATATATATATATATAATGTATATGTATATATGTATGTGTGTGCATATATATATATATACATACAGTATATATATATAAATTATGTATATATATACATATATATTATATATCTATATATATATATATATATATATATATATATATATATATAGATATACGAAGGAGGTACTCTTAAAGATACGCATATTTTTAAGAAGTGAAAGGTTGCTGTATCTCCTATTAAATCCCGATCAAAATCTCTACACAAATATTTGCTTTGCTTTAAATGTAAATAAATCTGGAAGGAATCCAGTCACCCGTTGGTCTCATCCAGAGAGGGGAACGACCGAAAGGGAAAGGCTGAGTCAACAGGACACAATGGAAGGATCTCTCTCTCTCTCTCTCTCTCTCTCTCTCTCTCTCTCTCTCTCTCTCTCTCTCTCTCTCTCTCTCTCTCGTTCTCTTTCTTTTCTCTTTCTCTCTTTCCTTTCATTCTTTTCTTTCTTTTTTATCTCTCTCTCTTTTTTTCTTTCTATTTTTCTTTCTCATCATAGTCTTCAGTGAAAGAAATGAAAGACATGCGGATCTTGACTGGCCAAAAGATTATTGCATTTATAAAAGTTTAATGAAGTTAGGTACAATAAACACTTAGACAACAACAACAACAACAACAACAAATGCAGCCATTTCTAGTCTACTGCACGACAAAGGTCCCACACATGCCTTTTGTCATGTTTTGTGAACACTTAAGTCCTGGGTCGAATTAGAATATTAAGATATGCAAAATAGAATAGCTGATTTCGCAATATTGGTTAAAATGGAGTTTTGTTGTTGAATGGACCAGGAGAAGAAGAGGCGATTAAATTTTTGTTTTTATGGGAATGAGGTGAAAGATCATCTGTAGTGTCTGATTTGTAATTGGGTTCATCTTTGGAATGATTTCGTGTTCTCATGGATTGAATAGTGCGTAGGAGTGTAGTTTTAGTACCATTGCTAAACCATTATTATTATTAATAGTATTATTATTATTATTATTATTATTATTATTATTATTATTATTATCATAGGCTAAACCACAATCCTAGTCGGAAAAGCAGGATGCTATAAGCCCGAGGGCTACATCGGGGAAAAATAGTCTAGTGAGAAAAGGAAATATATATATTATATTATATATATATATATATATATATATATATATATATATATATATATATACATATTGTATGTGTGTGTTTGCGTGTGCATGTATTTAGAAAAGGAGAATCGAACACTGAAGATAAACTCCATAACAATTTCAAATATCCTAACGAAAAGGACTCGCTTATTGGAGTGTACGCCATTGTCATAAGCGAGTCCAATATCTGGTTTCTCTGGAGAAGGCAATTTCTCCTTGGTGGAGGTGCATAGCGAATACCTTCGTTCTCTTGGGTGGAGGAGGGTCTTGTCTTGGGTTGTTGCAGCCCTGGTTGAAGTTGGTGCTCATATGTCAATATTGAGAAAAGGTATGATTCATTCTCTCTCTCTCTCTCTCTCTCTCTCTCTCTCTCTCTCTCTCTCTCTCTCTCTCTCTCTCTCTCTCTCTCTCTCATTAAATACACACCTTACCACTTGCTCCTATTATAAATATAAATGTTCAGTGTTATATATGTTGGTAATCCTCTCTCTCTCTCTCTCTCTCTCTCTCTCTCTCTCTCTCTCTCTCTCTCTCTCTCTCTCTCTCTCATTAAATACACACCTTATCACTTTCTCCTATTATAAATATAAATGTTCAGTGTTATATATGTTGGTAATTCTCTCTCTCTCTCTCCTCTCTCTCTCTCTCTCTCTCTCTCTCTCTCTCTCTCTCTCTCTCTCTCTCTCTCTCTCACATCAAGTACAAACTTTACCACTTTCTCCTATTATAAATATAAATGTTCAGTGTTATATGTTGGTAATTCTCATTCTCTCTCTCTCTCTCTCTCTCTCTCTCTCTCTCTCTCTCTCTATATATATATATATATATATATATATATATATATATATATATATATACATATATATATATAAATATATATATATATATATATATATATATATACATATTTAGTTATACATATGTTCATTTAAATATATGTATACATAAAAAAACATATACATATATAATTATGTGCCATAGCTTCTGTACCATGGTCTTCCACTGTCATGGGTTAGAGTTCTCTTGCTTGAGGGTACAATCGGGCACACCATTCTACCTAATTTCTCTTCCTCTTGTTTTGTTGAAGTTTTTATAGTTTATATAACTTCATCCTCATAAACTAATTGCCTAAGTCATTTTCTCCATTTGTTGGAAAATGAAAAAACTTCTCATTTTCTAAATCTTTGTATCATTGTCTTGAGCTTCAATTCACAAATTCTTAACAGAAGAATTTGTGAATTTGAATTTGTTAATTTTAGCTCAAAACACTGATATAAAGAATTAGGAAATGAGAAGTTTTTTTTTTTTTTTTTTTCCCAACAAGTGGAGAAAATGACTTAGACAGTTAGTTTATGAGTGTGACGATATGAAAAATTTATTTTTAATGCTTTTGTTCTTAAACTTTTCGTCCTTTTTTCCATATTTCCTTTCCTCGCTGGGCTATTTTCCCTGTTGGAGCCCTTGGGCTTATAACATCTTGCTTTTCCAGCTAGGGCTGTAGCTTAGCAAGTAATAATAATTATAATAATAATAATAATAATAATAATAATAATAATAATAATGCTAATAATGATAATAATATCGGCAGGAATCTTGTTAGCTCTAACGGTTTTAAAAACATTTTTAGAAATCACATCAATATTAATTTTGTTTTCCTGATTAAAATAATTATCAAAAGTCTCTACCGTATTTGAATCGGTAAGAAAGTTCAAACTTGCAGTGAATGTTTTTATGTTGATCAGGCTGTCATGTCTTTTTATAGTTTATTTATGAAATATATGTTTAAATGCTGTTAATGTTTTTAAAATATTTTATTTTTATTGTTTATTACTTATATCGATTTTTTATGCCTTTATTTCCTTTCCTTAATGGGCTATTTTTCCCTGTTGGAGGCCTTTAGAGTTTTAGTAGCTTGCTTTCCAAGTAGGGTTGTAGCTTAGCTAGTAATAATAATAATGATGATGATAATAATAAGAATTAAGGCTCCCCAAACTCCCTCCTACGACCATTATCTAAGACTTTATAGATTATTTTGGTGTTATTAAAATCAATTTTATGGTCAAGAATATGACAAGCTACAGTACTCTTTTGGAAACTAATAGCGCAAGCTTTTCTGTATTGTAATTTACAACGCTCTACGTATATATATGTATATATATATATATATATATATATATATATATATATATATATATATATATTTATATATATATATGGATTTTTAATAGCGATGATGATGGTGATGACTATAGAAGTGAGAGCAAGTTTAAAACGCTTGAAGGCCACTTATGAATGGCAGAGGTAAGTGACAGTGGCATTGCCCTATCATGCAGGACAATGCCCTAGAGACTAACCATATTACATATGATCAGCGGCCATGCCCCCTCTGCACTCAAGCTAGGACCAAGGAGGGTCAGGCAATGGCTGCTGGTGACTCAGCAGATAGACCTATAGGCTCCCTCAAATAACCCATCCTTAGCTTGCAAGGATGGTGAGGTTGCAGCAGCCAAAGGAACTAACAAGTTTGAGCGGCACTCGAACCCCTGACCGGCGATCACCAGTCAGGGACGTTACCGCATCGGCCACCACACCCCTAAATGCTAGCTGAAACAGCCAAACAGGGTTCCCCCATTATAAAAGATGGCCAACAAATAAATAAATAAATAAATAAATCCTTGGCAAGCATCATCACACTTGGGGAAAATCAGTTGACTCTTAACAACACAGGCAAAACCAATACGTATCGGGCCATAAACAACATTGAGGACCATTTGCTTGGCCATTTCACCCATAACAGTCATTCAAATGGCGGCCATTTATTGGGGTCGCTCTCCCCATAAAGTTAAATGGATTAGAATTTATTCACTTGTGAGGCTAAATTTATCCACATTGATTAAAGCATTCTGCGAATGAGTTCTGTTTCATTATGATTCATGTAGTTAATTGCGTTCTTCGTGTAACAGTCCGAGAATAGTACAATGTCTATCGGTGATTTCGTTATCCTCACAGATTAGTATTTGATGGTATTTCTTTATGCTCAGTTGTCAGTTATTTGCAGCAGTATTTCATTCACAATGCACTATAAAAGTTTGGAAGACCTAGGCCTACATGGCTGAGGACTATGAAGCGCGAAGTAGATGCTGAATGGAGAATTGACTTAAAAGCTCAGGATACAGACGACTGCCGAAATCTAACCGAGGCCCTTTGTATCAATAGGCGTAGGAGGAAATGATGATGATGATTGCATCTTTATTCGGCCTTTTATTACAGAAATACGTAAATTGAAATATTGAACGATGATGTTATGTGCATATTATACGTTGGTGGTAAGTAGGCGGGTTTCCTAAAAAAAAGAAAAAAATCGTGGATTTTCCCTTTCTTCCGTATAATCAATGTGGCGATTTTATGGAGGATTTGAGATTAAAAAAACAAAAAAACTTTTGATATAGGCTAACAGTGGTTATTGATAGGGAGTCCAACTGACAAGAATAAAAGTTGATTTCATACAATAATCTATGGATTTTTCAATCACCACGAAAATTATCTGTAAGTGATTTAGTCTACTTTTTTTCTAGCTGCAAATGTAGCTTTATATTTTGTATGTAGGTAGAGCAATGTCATTCGGTGTATTTACATGTCAATAATAATAATAATAAGAATAGGGAAGTGGGGAATATGGGGCAATGAAGAGTACCCCTGGATACAATCCAGTTTATAGCTCAAAGGCAGGTACTCGGGATGGGAAAGATTAAGGAAATAAGGAGAAAGAGAAGTACAGGAGAAGAATAAAAGAGAGGGGCAGACCCTCCTGCGATATTAGGGAATTGGTATTATTATTTCAGTCATTTTTCAGGCTAACTGTGTCGGTACACATAACTTGAGTCACTTTTGCTTGCAAGAACGGAAATAAAATATGTAATTTTACAGTGTTATCATTATCAGAAATTCAAGGGAGTAAAGTTCCTTCAGGGTGTTATGATTAGGCATAAGATACGAAGTGGGTAAATTGTCCATTATATTAAAATGATGTCTTCGTCTTCTCTATTAACGCTATATATATATATATATATATATATATATATATATATATATATATATATATATATATATATATATATATATATATATATATATATATATATATATATATATATATATATATATATATATATCTTTCATTGTATTCTCACAGAATTAAAACACGAAACTGCCATCAGCTTCCGTCTCATCTTCACTTTGTCATTTCCTTTCCATCAGGGTTTCGTAAAGATAATACATTCACGTTCCTACACATAAACAAGCATATGATGAATATATATCATCATCATCGTAGTCAACAGTTACTAGGCCACTGCTGAACAAAGGCCTCAGACATGTTCTTTCACTTCCGACTGTTTGTGGCCTTTCTATGCTTATCCACACCCGCAAACTTTCTTGGGTAGTCCATCCATCGTATTTTCTTCCTTCCCCTGCTTCTGTTGAAAACTCTAGGAACCCATTCTATTGTTATTAATATCCATCTATTATCTGTTAGTCCTGCCACTGTCCATTTCTTTTTCTTACATGTTGTTATTCCTCTACTATAGTTTGTTCTCGTATCCGTTACTCTTTTTCTGAGTCGGATACATTAACGTGATGAAAGGATTTGCGTATCGCCATGATTATTAATTTTATACTAGTCAGGGCCACCCGCACTAGGCTGGTTTACTGTGAGTGATCAGATGAAAAACTTCCACCATTATATATATATATATATATATATATATATATATATATATATATCTAATATATATATATATATACAGTATATATATATATATATATATATATATATATATATTATATATATATATATATATATATATATATATATATATATATATATATATATATATATGCGCACGCGCATAATATGCTTGTCTCACACATACTTATACACATCTGTACACCCATACCTATATGGATAAATGAATATCTTCTAAATACATAAACATATTTTCTCAGTAATTCTCTTGACAGTTGCGAACCATCAACAATTTCCCCAAAAGAACTTTTCCCATTTTTATTCAAAGTATTTAGGAATAGTAAAAGAAGAGGCAATCCCTTAACGTTATTCTCTCTCTCGTGGAAGTTGTGTATTATTCCAATGGAAAATTTCTTAAGCAGGACTGGAGAATTTCAGTCTATTCATCGATGAATTCCAAATATTTAAATATTTACTGCATATATTTAATTTGGTAATTTTAATCAAAGATTAAAACTGTTTAACTGGTTTAACTGTTTAATAGCTTGCTGAATATTAGGTAAATTTATTATTGATTGGAATGTCTTAAGGGTTTGAGTGTTACATACAAAAACGTATGATTTTCAAACCTTTGCCTCTTAAAAACTTTTTCTTTATTAGTCAGCTTACAGGAATTGAGGTAATTTAAAACATGAGTTAAGTTTAAATTAGGATCAGAGAATTTTGTTATATTGACGTCCCAATTACGTTCATTTTAGATTGATTTTGGGGTCCTTATCTAATTTATCGAAGAAAGGATTTTAGTTTTTTTTTTTTTTTTTTTTTTTTTTTTTTCATTTGCATTTTGTATGATTATTTGCAGATTTACCTGAACTGCTTCTCTTAGACAACTGTCTTATATTATATGCCAATCGTTTTAAGGGAATACTGACGTAATAAGAATTGTTTTAACTTTTTCGTATTGTCTGAATTGGAAATGAAACTAT
>NC_090727.1:164747398-164749898 GCF_036898095.1 Palaemon carinicauda | reverse complement strand
AAAAATATATTTTTTATCAGTTCTATTTTGTTCCTTATTATGCTATTTTAAACGGATGAATAAGCTGTCCTCAATGCAATATTGTAAGGCTTTAAAGACCATTGTAAGTATGTTATTATAATGTGTGTCATTGGTAGTTATTATTATTATTATTGTTATTATTATTATTATCATTTATTATTATTATTATCTATTATTATTATTTTTATTGTTGTTATTGTTGTTGTTATTACTATTATTATTGTTGTTATTGTTGTTGTTGTTGTTATTATTATTATATTTATTATTATTATGTGTCTTGGATAGTTATTATTATTATTATTATTATTATTATTATTATTATTATTATTGTTCCTGCTATACTTTGAATATGATAAGTTGAGTCTGGACCTTCAGATGTTCTAAATGGATTAAATGTTCTTCACGTTAAAAAAGTGGTAAGACTCAATTCATAGTCTAATAGATGTTATTATTATTCTTGAAATACTTTTATTTCCAATTTTATTCTTTAGTTTATTCTTTACTTAGTTCCTTTTCCTTACTGGGCTGCTCTCACTGTTGGGCCAAATGGGAAATAAACCTTTTGCTTATAATGTTCTTCTTGAGTTGAACCTTGGCTAGTGGTAATAGTAATAACTAGAGGGGCACTCAGGTAGAGCGCTGATCTCCGCCATGGCAGTATATTTCTCGACCTTTCGCTTGACCTTGGCCTTTTACATTTGACCTTAACATGCTTTAATTGGCGGGAATTTTCTGACGTGGATTTTCATACACTCTAATATGAACCAAGTTTGAAGTCTCTGTGATAACGATGACCAAACTTATGGCTGATCACGTGAATAGGACATTATGCTTGACCTTGACCTTGACCTACCAAAATGTAATCATTTCCAACTTTTTACATAACAAAAATGGCTGATCATGTTAATTAGACATTTTGCTTGACTGTGACCTTGACCTACCAAAATTTAATAAATCGCAGGTTTTAACATAACAGTTCATCCCTGCAAGTTTCATTACTCTGCTATTAAAAAGGTGGTCAGGAATCTGTTCACAAACAAACACATACACACAAACAGTGGTGAAAACATAACTCCCTTCCAACTTCGTTAGCTGAGGTAAGAATGATAATGCAATGGATGTACTAATATGTTATAAATCATGCAAAAAAATGGTAATTAAATTTGATTAGATTCCTTATTCCTGATTATGCTTAGCGATCGTGCTCTGCAGTCAAGCGAATTATGATATGAAATTAATCATTTATATTTGATTATGTGAAGACATTAACTTCGGTAATGATTCTTCTCATAGGTTATTAAAAGTGAATAACTCGAGATTAATTTCAATAATTCATATCCTTAATTACATCGCTTTTGGTCAATTTACCAGCGACCAATTCACTGTGATGGCAGAAAACTGATAACAATTAAATCGACGGTTATGTTAAGAGCTTTATAATGAAAAGCAATCTATGTAAAAGCTGGCATATTTCATTCCTAATGAATAAAATTAAATTACCTTGCGGTGACAAATTTCGTGTTGAGGTATGTGATTGGGACAAAGTTTAGGACCGGAAATGAAATCGTATAAATCGTTCGGTAATTTCAGCAAAATTGGACTTTTGGTTTCGTGTTGAATAATGATAATATACTGACGGAAAATATAAATAGTCTCGTTCTTTCGGGTTTAAAAAGGTTTAAATGTCGCTCATGAATGGCAGAGGCAAGGGTCAGTGACATTGCCCTATCAAGGAGGACAATGCCTTAGAGACTGACCATAGTACATATGATCAGCGCCCAAGCCCCCTCTCCACCCAAGCTAGGACTATGGAGAGCCAGGCAATGGCTGCTGAGGACTCGGTAGATGGACCTATAGGCTCCCACAAACACCCCATCCTCAGTTCACAATGATCAGGAGGTTGCAACGACCAAAGGAACTAATGAGTTTGAGTGGGACTCGAATCCCAGTCTGGCAATCACCAAGCCAGGACGCTAACATATCGGCCACCACATCCCTCTAAGTACATTCACTAATAAATGTGTATAACACATTCTTCTCTCGCGGTTGATTCGGCATGTTTCTGATTTCGTCGTTCTATATAGTTGAGATTGTTATTATAATTATTAATATTTTTAACGTTAATATTTATTTTCAGTATTATTTCTGGTATTAAAAATACACAATTATATACGTTGTATATTTAAAAAATGCGGAAGCTTTCGCACTTTTTGAATATACAACGTATATAATTGTATATTTTTAATACCCAAGATTAATAGACCCGGCAGGGTATTTTATTCAAGTTATTATTATTATTATCATCATCATCATCATCATCATCATCATCATCGTCATCATCATACTAATATTATTAATGGAAAACTTATACACCAAACCATTTTCAGAAAAGTCTAAATGGCATTTAAGGTAACTTCATTAAAGGAAAAAATAGACTAAAGTACATTGATTGGTGCAGTGATCATATTAAACTAAAATT
>NC_090727.1:164735563-164736898 GCF_036898095.1 Palaemon carinicauda | reverse complement strand
TCAAGAACTTTTTCTGAATATTTGTCCATAAATCTTTTTTATTGAATAATTTCAAGAACTATTTCCGAACATTTGTTCGTAAATATTTTTTGATTGAATAATTTCAAGAACTATTCGAACATTTGTCCGTAAATCTTTTTTAATTGAATAATTTCAAGAACTATTTCCGAACATTTATTCGTAAATATTTTTTTTGTCATTGAATCATCTAAATATCTCTTTCCGAACATCTATCCGTAAATGTATTTCTATTTAATAATATAAAAAAAACTATTTCCGAACATTTATCCGTAAATCTTTGTCATTGAATAATTTCAAAAACTATTTCCGAACATTTATCCATAATTCTTTTTCATTGAATTATTTATGAACTATTTCAGAACATTTGTCCATAAATCGTTTTTATTGAATAATTTCAAGAACTATTTCCGAACATTTGTCCATGAATCTTTTTCCATTGACTAATTTCAAGAAGTATTTCCGAACATTTGTCCATAAATCTTTTTAATTGAATAATCTAAGAAATTATTTCCGCATATTTATTCGTAATCTTTTTGTTGAATAATGTGACGAACTATTTCCCTCTCTATTTCCGGATCAGTTCGCAGTGCAGCTCCAAATGCAACATCTAATGGCATTTTGTTTCATAAGCAGGTCCAATTTACTTTAATCCTAATGACCAGATCGGGCTTAAAATTTGTCGTCCCACCTTTAATCAGACCGATTGAATTTCATTCATTACACCCGGGATGAAACTGAATTTGCATAAATTGTTATTCATTACATAGGACATGACATTAGCATGAGTCTAATCGAAACTAATTCACCGCCTTCAACATTGGAATCCTCATTTCAGGGTTGCCAGGTTTTCCAAGTGAGAAAAGGCCAAACGTCTGATCAACTGTAGCTTTAAAAGGCCACCTAATGGTAGAAAACGACCGAAATATAACATTTAAAGTTAACCAATTTCAAAAAGGCCAAATTTAGGAATATAGCACGAAAAGGCCAAAATTGAATTTTTTGGGACCGAAAAAGGCCAACCTGGCAACCCTGCCTCATTCATCGGTGTGACTGTGGAATGTACTTCATGGGAATGATAGGTTGCGAAGAGTATATAATATGCAGGTTTGCTTCCTGTCTATATAGTAAGTCTTTGTTCAGTTTTGTAGGCCGAAGGGATTGATAAATGAATATCTTAATGATGCTGAGGCCCGGGTAAATGAACACACGTACTTAGCTTATGTTGCATAAGTATATAGATAAATATCTATATCTACCTATCTATCTACAGATTATATATTTATATATATATATATATATATATATATATATATA
>NC_090727.1:164715563-164730563 GCF_036898095.1 Palaemon carinicauda | reverse complement strand
AAAACTATTCTTGTGTGATTTTTGTAATAATAGCAACAATGTTGATAATTGTATTAATGATAAACACAATCAGAATATAATAGAAATTAAGTTAAATTTAGAAACTTGTAATATAACAACAACAACAACAACAATAACAATAATAATAATGATGATAACACTAAATTTAACGTAATATCGGACACCATTGGAGTGTAAGGAAAAATAATGTGAAATAAAAAAATAATAAGAATGAAGATCCCCAACTTAGTAAGTTCGATATATGACTAATTGAATTACCCACAAATTGGAGATGACACAAACGAGTAAGCTAATACACAAATAGCTAAATGAAAACAAAATCACTCCGAACAATTCCTGGATCCGGAATATCATTGTCAAGTTTTCAAGTTTTTATAGTTTATATATGAAATATTTATTTCAATATTATTTTTCTAAAGCTTCTCTTGCAGTTTTTCCTTATTTCCTTTCCTCGCTGAGCTATTTTCCCTGTTGGAGCCCTTGGGCTTATAGCATCCTGTTTTCACAACTAGGTTTGTAGCTTAGCAAGTAATAATAGTAATAATAATGATAATAATAGTAATAATTGATAATTAATAATTAATATCGGACACCATTGGAGTGTACAGGAAAAAATAATTTTGAAAACAAAGAAATATTTTTTTTTATAGAAAAAAATAATAAGGTCGATTTATGAATAATTGAATTACGCACAAATTGGAGATGACCCAAACGAGTAAGCTATTACACAAATAGCAAATGAAAACAGAGTCACCTCCGAACAATTCCTGGATCCGGAATATCATTGTCATATTGCAGCTCATTCCATCTGGTTGGATACAAAACTCTGGGTCCCAAATTCCACCCTTTTGTTAACTCTGGCTTCTAACTTTATATATTACTTTTCTCCGGCAGTCGTGCACGCAAATAAATCCCCTCACATTGCGTTCAGTTCTAACTTTTACCCTCGGTTACTTCCCCCTCATCAAATGAAGGGGGACGCACTGGGTGCTTCAACTTTCGTTCTGTCACTGCACGGGATTTGTCATTTATTATTATTATTATTATTATTATTATTATTATTATTATTATTATTATTATTATTATTTATTTCAGTGGCGTTATTATTTTGTTTGGATTATTATTATTATTATTGTTATTTCAGGGGCATTATTTTCTTGGTTTGAAGTATTATTATCATTATTATTATTGTTGTTGTTTTTGTTTGGTGTATTATTATTATTATTATTATTATTATTATTATTATTATTATTATAATTATTATTTTTATTATTATTTCAGGGGCATTATTGTTTTTGTTTTGAAGTTTTACTATCTTTATTATTATTATTATTATTATTATTATTATTATTGTTATCATTGTTGTTGTTGTTGTTATCATCATTATTGTTATTATTATTTCATTAAAAATGATCGTTTCCCTAGTGGCATTTATCTTGCAGTTGAGCTTCTCAATTGCTCTGGTTTTCCTTCATTGCTCGAAACTGCATACCGCCAGTAACTGTGCTATGTCAGACATTGGTAGGGTAAGAGCAAAATACATAGAATAAGTTCTATAATTTTACCAAGATTAAAAGTCACAAAAATATTTACGAGTTCGGCTGCTACGCGTTACGAGAGGGAAATGAAATAAAGGAAATAATAAACTGCAAGTAATGAATAATGAACATTTAATATATTAATATCGGTAACGACGTATTTCGTAAATCGGATTTTTTATTAATTCTTAAATAACCGAGACGTTATTGTAGGAATGAAAAACTTCCTGGTACCTAATTATTATTATTATTATTATTATTATTATTATTATTATTATTTTTATTATTATTATTATTATTATTACTTGCTATGCTACAACCCAAGTTGGAAAAGCAGGATTCTATAACATTAAAGTAATTCTCTCATATATAAACTATATAACCTAGAAAATAAAAAGTTAATAAAGACTTGAAAATGTAAGAGGAAGAGAAACAAGATATAGTGTTCCCGAGTGTAGCCTCAAGTAAGAGGTATTATAAGCTTACAGGAAGCTATAAAATCTATAAAGCTTCGTTCCGGCACCAGAATGGTAAAAAAAATTGTCCCAAAGTAATTCTACCAAGAAGGAAAGTTCTACCAAAGAAACTCGATGCCCAAAGTCAAATACTTCAGACGGCTTCTGAAAATAGCCTGAGGCCTTCGGAAGTTGATGTACTGTAGACTTCTGTAGCCCTTGAAAAACAGAAAGAAACCATTTGAAATAAAAACTGTGGTAAAACAATGGTATTACTTTTGTTTTGTGTGGCGCTTTTGTTAAACATTTATAATGCCTTTTGTGGCATTACTACACGAACTATGTAGGAGTTTCTGCCAAGTTAAAAGCTTTGTCTTCTTGAAACAGATGTTTATATGTTTTTAGATTATCCTACTCACAATAATTTACTTTTTGATAACAATGATAACATTGATAATAATGTAATAACAACTTTTATGGAATAGACAAGTCTACCATGGGAATCTTTTTTAATAATATAAGTATATCCAGAATTAATAAGAATACACAATAATATCATGAAAATACAACAACAGTGAGAAAACCCATTAATTATTATTATTTTTATTATTATTATTATTATTATTATTATTATTATTATTAGCTAAGCTTCAACCCTAATTGGAAAAGCAGGATGCTATAAGCCCAAGGGCTCCAACAAGAAAAAAAATAACAGTGACAAAAGGAAATAAGGAAATAAAATACATGAGAATCAATGAGTTATTGATGAAAAATATTTTTAGATCACTAACAACGTTAAAATAGATCTGTCATGTATAAACCAAGAAGAGAGACTTATGTCGGCCTGTATAACATAAAAACATTTGCTGCAAAGTTGAAGTACCACCGATGCGACTGCTCTGTTAGGAAGATATTCCACAATCTGGTCAAAGATGGAATAAAGCCTCGATACTGTGTATCCTTATAATGGAGAAAGCATGACTGTTAGAATTAACTGGATACCTAGTATTTCGTACAGGACAGTACAGTCTGGAAAGATCTGAATGCAATAGATGGTCGTCAGAATTATGAGTTTTGCAACATGCATAAAGAACTAATTAACGATGATGCCAGAGATTAATATCGAAATAAGGAATAAGAAATTTAATAGTCCAACAAATTAAGATGATATTCAGCAACTGAAGACCAGACAGGTCAGTAGGCCCACTCGAAACAAGGGACAATAGCAGAATTAAAACACTTCTTCAGAATACTGTAGATTGATCCCCAAATATATTAAAGACCTCTTTAATAAGCCATTTTTTGTGCGCAATTGACAAAGAAACAGACCGAATGTTTCTTAAAATTAGAATTGCAATTGAGAATCACACCTAAAATTTTGAAACTAAATGCCCCCATAATTTCCACCATGCACTAATTTTAGCTATATCTCTATGAAGGGATTCAGCAACCCAAGATCCACATTTAGGAGATAGAATTGATGCAAAGAGAGTAGCATCATCTGCATAAGTAACAAGCTTGTTATCTCATCATCATCTCCTCCTATGGTTATTGGCGCAAAGGGGCTCATGATGATTCATTGACTAAATTCATTGCCTATCTAACTAAGGCAAGTGACCCCTGCAGGTCCAAACTGTTTCCATTAAGATCATCCACCAGACATCGAGAGTAGAAGCCGAAGAGACATCTTGTTAATTGCCTTCAACTCAATATGTTACCATGCTGCCAGTGACATTATCGAGATTTGGGGGGAGGGGGGGAATGTCCTCCGCACCCAAAGTTCTCGTTACTAAACCAAGTTGCTCATCCGCATATATTCGTATAACCGTTGGCAAACATGGATTGCTGAGATATACCGCCTAGCATGGTTTCCTAGGCCAAACCAAATATCGTGTATATAGCAGGGAAAGTAATGGGCCAAAATCTCTTAATTGAGGAACAACGCTCATCACCTTTCTGTACTTACCATGGTGCCCACCATCAACTCTCTGCGATCTATTACTTAAAAATTCAATGATTATGCTAAGAAAAGACCCCCATGCTCCCAACTGTTTGAGTTTGAAAATAAGGGCCTCGAAGGCAGCACTAAAATCAAGGCCAGTCATCCGAACTTCTTGACCACAGTCAAGGGATTTTCGTATAATCCTGAAGATTGTAAGGGATAAGATGCTCGAAGGCCTTTACAGATTGCAAAATAGGGAACAGATGATTACCTTCATTTGTCATTTTAGACGTTTTGCTAAAAGTTGTGGAAATTTAGAGGTAATCAGGTGGGCTAGAGCTACCACAAACTCTAGTTATTTTGAAGTTTTTATCCTCTTATTTTAAATTTTTATTGTTATATATGAAAGATTTATTTTAGTGTTGTTATTGTTCTTAAACTTCCCTTGTAGTTTTTTCTTATTTCCTTTCCTCATTGGCCTATTTTCCCTGTTGGAGCCCTTGGGCATAGTATCCTGCTTTTCCCACCAGAGTTGTAGCTTAGCAAGCAATAATAATAATAATAATAATAATAATAATAATAATAATAATAATAATAATAATAATAATGATGATGATGATGATGATGATGATGATGGGGTAACATTACCAATTCTCTGATAAGTGCCAAAAAGAACATCTTGCTAACATGCTGAAAATAACAGACAGCTTTGGAGCTATGAAATCGGCTGTTTTATATTTTAAGAAAAACTGGAAAGATACCATTTAGGGCTAAACCTCCATAAGCATCAAGGTCCATCAAGAGAGCTTTAATTTCACGGGACTGAAAATATTGACTAGGAAGTAGTAACAATAGCAGCGATAACAACATAAGTGATGGCAGTATTTCCAAGAAAAAAAAATCACATTAAGACAATCTTTAAAACAAAAAAAAATTTGACGGAAGAAAAATATCAAAGCCAATCTAGCTGAAACGATTATAACTATAATTCATCTATTGACATCAGTATCAGAGTGAGACATCGTTAGCCAGTTATAATTGTATCGTTAGCCCGTTATAATTATATCTTTAGCCCGTTATAATTATATCCGTAATAACGCTAATTAGACAAACCGGGAATATGTAATTAGACCATGCTCAGCATTTCCGGTGCCCTAAAATTCAGGTACTTAATGAGACTAGAGTTTAAAATGTGAAAGAGATTCGTTAAAGGATAACGAGAACAGTCTGTTTATTTTTTATCGAGGGAAATGCATCTGTTTATAGATAAACGTTTAAATAGGTGGAATATCCTAGGCTACATTATATATATATATATATATATATATATATATATATATATATATATACATATATATATATATATATATATATATATATATATATATATATATATATATATATATATATATATATATATATATATCGTATCCAAGTTGCTCTTTTTGTCTCTTAGTGTTATTCCCGTCGTTATTTTTTCCATAACTCTTTTGAGTTGTAACTAGCTTATGTTCTAACGGGATAGTGAGGCTCCAAGTTCTGATGCTCAAGTTAATACTGGTAGGACCATCTGATTAAATACATTTCTTTTTAGAGAAGTGGCAATTTACATATCATAATCTCATTTTGTTTGCCAAAAGCTGTCCATCCTACTTTTATCCTTCTTTTAATTTAGGTTACATGTCCTGGGCAAACACTATAACGATCTCAAGAGAATCACCCATAACCCTTAGTTGTTGTCCCCACATCTTTATTGAACATTATCTTAATTTTATTCATATTAAATTTCAGTCGAACATTTCTGCTTTCTCTATTTAAATATACTATCATCTTTTCTAATTCCTCCCATGATTCACTAAACACAACTATGTCATCTGCAAATCTTAAGTGGTTAAGGTATTCCCGCTAATATCAATTCCTACATTTTCTCAATCTAAATTCTTAAAAGTTTCTTCTTGGCATGTTGTGAATAATTTAGGAGAGATGGGGTCTTCCTGCTTAACTCCTTTGTCAACTGGGAATTTCTCAGTATATGTAGTTTTAGGATTGCTATACTTCCTGTATACGTTTTTTTATTATGAGATTAATCTATTCCTTGTCTTTGAAGGGCTTTCATTACTGCTGAAGTTTTGGCAGAATAAACAAACTTTCTTGTTTATAAATGCCATAAATTATATAATGATTTGTCATACTCTGTTGATTTTTCCAATAGGTGGTTAATTGCACGGCTATGGTCAGTTGTTTTATACCAGCTTCTAAAGCCTACCTGCTCTCTTGATTGATTAAAGTCTAGCTGTCTTTCTATTCGACCTAATACAAGCTTTGTAAATATTTTATATATTACTTAGAGTAAACGTATTGGGGGGTGATTTTTCAAGTCTTGTGTCTCCCTTTTTGTTAATTAGCTTAATGATAAAGTTTTTCAAAGATGTAAATAACATTCTTGCATACATTTTGTGTAAAGTTCAGTGAGTTTTACTATTACGATATTTATTAGGGTGGAATAAACTCTCATAATCGTTAACTAAAACAGACTACAGTATCAAATATGGTAATTTTTTTGTATTACATGGTATTTAACCAAACTCTGAACAATGATGTATATAGGTCTAAGAAATCAAATCGAACAAGAACCTTGAAAATGATTTACCATTATAAAGCTCACCTTGTCGGCAGCAGTGAAGACTTAACAATTTCCTTTCCCTCTCATCTTTCGTATTCATCCTTAGGGTTCTGTGTTTTCCAATCTGCTGAGAAATATCGCTTACCGAAGCATTAGCCATCATGTAGACTAACCGTCGATAACTTCAGAGATAAGGTGCTGTGTGTTAGTGTTATTCTTGTTAGTCTTGGGTAGTGCCATAGCCTCTGTACCATGGTCTTCCAATGCGTTGGGTTAGAGTTCTCTTGCTTGAGGGTACACTCGGGCACGCTGTTCTGTCTTGTTTCTCTTTCTCTTGATTTGTTCAGGTTTTTGTTGTTTATATAGGAGATATTTATTTTAATGTTACTCTTCTTAAAAATTTAATTTTTCCTTGTTTCCGTTCCTCACTGGGCTATTTTCCCTGTTGGAGCCCCTAGGCATATAGCATCCTGCTTTTCCAAGTAGGGTTGTAGCTTAGCAAGTAATGATAATAATAATAATAATAATAATAATAATAATAATTATTATAATAATAATATCGACTCAGATGCTGGTTGACTGTTCCCGCCTCTATGTGTGACGTCATGACATAAGATAACAGGTTATGGAATATCATTCCCTTTGTATGTAGTGCGTTTTTTGCAACCATTACGTGAGATATATTACTTATTTTTTCTTTCAATTTTCACAGCAATTATTCAACGTTTTCTGGGTAATGTTTTATTTTTTATTCGCTTTATTATCCGCCTTGACCATGAACTAGCGATTTTTTAACTGTTTTTTATTGAAAAAATTTTGTCATTCCGTAAGCAAGGCATTTTCTTTTCTGTTTTCGTCAGTATTTTTTTATTTTTTCATCCATGTGATGTATATGATTTTGTGAAGAGAATAGAAACTTTCCTTGTCTATATCAAAAGAATAAAACGATATTTTTTAACAATCTACGGGAAAGTCTAGCAAGATATCTTTGCCTGCTCTTACTCATCTGTTATACAGATAAGTTTTTTGATTTTGAACAATCATAAATATGCAATAGATGTTTTTCCCTGATTAACAATAGGATGTTACTGATATATCTTACGGAATTAAAAATGGTGATACGCACACTAACATCATCATCTATTAACATGTTTTTTTTTTTTTTTTTTTTGTCATTTGTATGGGGGCAAGCACGGTTGCCTTCTTTTTGAAGGACTTTGCTTTGGCTTTGGGGTAGACCGTAGTCCTGTAGTGCCGTGTCTGACATGATGCTTTGGAGATGGGATTGGTTAACTGATTGAAAGTTCCCTGGCGACGCTATTTTTTTCTTAACTGCTCCGGTGAATAAAACTATGTTGTTCAAAGCTTCAAGATCTGATGCTAGACTTGTGAAATGTATATGCTGAATATAAAGATGGACATTATGTGTATGCCAGTGTACCCGAGCCGTCAAAAATGACGTCTTAAATATTCTGATAGATATGCACACACACCCACAGATCCAACACTTTCCACCCCTTCCCTGTTTTCTTACGACAACCCGCTAGTTCGGCAATTTGTGGGAAAGTGTGGTTTTCGAGTGAAACTCTCGGGGTAACCCCCTCTCCCCATAGTAGGACAACTCCATTTTCCGCTTGATCATGAAAGATATATATATATATATATATATATATATATATATATATAATATATATGTATGTATGTATACATATGTATGTATGTATACATATATGTATATATATATATATATATATATATATATATATATATATATATATATATAATATATATATAGTCAGACACGCTTTATTGTATAGGATAGATTATGTACATTTCGCGCAACTGTGTGATTTTAATTTCGATAAATAACTACTGATAGCACACCCTGGGATTTTACCAACTCGTTGCTCTTTGAAACCAAAACTAGATTCGTACTCTTTGTTGGTTTGCATAAATTAGAAAAATTATTCCATGCAGTAACACTACTGGGAAGGGACGGCCATCGTCTATATTAATTATACTTGTTAGCTAATGCCAAATTAGATTGTTTAGAATAGCTCATCCGAGAATTCTAAATTGGTGCCCTGTTTAAGTTAAATGCAGCTGAGAATGAAATTGATATTTTGGTCAAATGAAGTGATATTATGAGAGAGAGAGAGAGAGAGAGAGAGAGAGAGAGAGAGGAGAGAGAGAGAGAGAGAGAGAGAGAGAGAGAGAGTTGGTGGGTTAACTAACAAACATTCAGCCCTTAAGGGCAAAGTTAGAGAGAGAGAGAGAGAGAGAGAGAGAGAGAGAGAGAAAGAGAGAGAGAGAGAGAGAGAGAGAGAGAGAGAGAGAGAGAGTTGGTGGGTTCACTAACAAACGTCCAGCCCTTAAGGGCAAAGTTAGAGGGAGAGTGTTGGTGGGTTAACTAAAAAACATTCAGCCCTTTAGGGCAAAGAGAGAGAGAGAGAGAGAGAGAGAGAGAGGAGAGAGAGAGAGAGAGAGAGAGAGAGAGAGAGAGAGAGAGAGAGTTGGTGGGTTCACTAACAAACGTCCAGCCCTTAAGGGCAGAGTTAGAGGGAGAGAGTTGGTGGGTTAACTAACAAACATTCAGCCCTTTAGGGCAAAGTGAGAGAGAGAGAGAGAGAGAGAGAGAGAGAGAGAGAGAGAGAGAGAGAGAGAGAGAGAGAGAGAGAGAGAGAGAGAGAGAGAGAGAGAGTTGGTGGGTTAACTAACAAACATTCAGCACTTGAGGGCAAAGTTAGGAGAGAGAGAGAGAGAGAGAGAGAGAGAGAGAGAGAGAGAGAGAGAGAGAGAGAGAGAGAGAGTTGGTGAGTTCACTAGCACATTTAGCCTTTAAAGGCAGAGTTAGTGTTTTAAATCTAGCCTGTATGTAATTCCAGCTTAAGGCTGATGATTCCAACAGCAGAAGCTTTCGAAGTAGCAGTAGCAGAAGCAGTAGCCATTTGAGCAGTCAGTCTTTCTTCCTCTCTCACACCATTATCTGGGATTGCATCGCAATGCTTAATTCACTGGGTAGGGGGGAGGGGGGTGTAGGAGGCACAGGGAAGGGGGGGGGGTGCGTATGCATGGACTCCATCAGGGGTAGGAGACACGTCAGAAGTGGAAATGGATGAAGTTGTCTATTTTGCTTTGCAGGATTCCTCTTGAAGTTGGATTCTAAAAAACAAAATAAAATAAACTAAAATTATTTAAAAAAATACCTGAGATAGTCGTCTTTACAGTTGAAAGTTTCGATCAATTCCTCTTTAAGTTAAAAGCAGCTAAGAATGAAATAGTTTTTTTGGTCAGATGAAGTGATTTGAGAGAGAGAGAGAGAGAGAGAGAGAGAGAGAGAGAGAGAGAGAGAGAGAGAGAGAGGTGTTAACTAATAAACATTCAGCCCTTAAGGGCAGAGAGAGAGAGAGAGTTGGTGTGTTAACTAACAAACATTCAGCACTTAAGGGCAAAGTTAAAAAGAGAGAGAGAGAGAGAGGAGAGAGAGAGAGAGAGAGAGAGAGAGAGAGAGAGAGAGAGAGAGAGAGAGAGTTGGTGTGTTAACTATTAAACATTCAGCCTTTAAGGGCAAAGTTAGAGAGAGAGAGAGAGAGAGAAAGAGAGTTAGTGGGTTAACTAACAAACGTTCAGCACTTAGGGCTAAGTTATAGAGAGAGAGAGAGAGATGTGGTAGGTAAACTAACAAACATTTAGCCTTTAAAGGCAGAGTTAGTGTTTTAAATCTGGCCTGTTGGTAATTCCAGCTAAAGGATGATGATTCCAACAGCAGAAGCATTCGAGGTAGCAGTAGCAGAAGCAGTAGCCATTTGAGCAGTCAGTCTTTCTTCCTCTCTCACACCATTATCTGGGATTGCATCGCAATGCTCAATTCACTGGGTAGGGGGGAGGGGGTGTAGGAGGCACAGGGAAGGGGGGGGGGGTGCGTATGCATGGACTCCATCAGGGGTAGGAGACACGTCAGAAGTGGAAATGGATGAAGTTGTCTATTTTGCTTTGCAGGATTCCTCTTGAAGTTGGATTCTAAAAAACAAAATAAAATAAACAAACATTATTTAAAAAATACCTCAGATAGTCGTCATTACAGTTAAAAGTTTAATCAACAATTCCTCTTTAAGTTAAATGCAGCTGAGAATGAAATAGAAATTTTGGTCAAATGAAGTGATAGAGAGAGAGAGAGAGAGAGAGAGAGAGAGAGAGATGTAGTTATCCTATAACTGAAGAAAATGAGAATATTTGAAAAACGTTTGATTTAATAAGTGTATTAAATCGGTTATGAAATTATAAAAATGTGCATATATATCGCGTGCAAGGTTGAATGCTTGTAGATTAAATGTCTAACAAACGAAATTCCTGATAGACAAGAACCCTTTTTTCACTATATTCTATACAAGGTTAGAATGTTCTAATTGCTTGATTTTGAAAGCATTTTAAGGATATGTGTATCAATGTTAAAAATATTTTAAAAATTTCAGCGAAAATTTCTTGAAACTAGGATATATACTCTTCTTGAAACATTTTATGTTTCCTTGTTTCCTTTCCTCACTGGGCTATTTTCCCTGTTGGAGCCCATGGGTTTATAGCATTCTGCCTTCAAAGGATTACATAAGGTAACACTTGCATAATAAAAATTATAACTGGAAGGGTACTTAGTAGAGCGCAGACCTCCACAGCGGCAGCTGATTTCTCGACGTTTTGCTTGACCTTGACCTTGACCTTTGACCTTAACGTATTAGTTGGCATGGATTTTCATACACTTAAATACGAGCTAAGTTTGAAATCTGTGACAACAATGTCCAAACCTATGGCTCATTTCGTGAATTGAACATTTTGTTTGACTTTTTGACCTTGACCTTCCAAAATTTAAACATTTCTAGCTTTTTCCATAATAGATAATCCCTGCAAGTTTCATTACCTTACGATTGAAATTGTGGTCAGGAAGGTGTTCACAAACATACCCACACAAAAAGGGGGTAAAGCATAACCTCCGTCCAACTTCGATGGCAGAGGTAATAAAGTCGACTATAGTCAATGTACATTCAGCGGCTTTTATCGTTTAAGTTGTGTGTCGGTTGCCGCTTGAAAGCCGTTACAATTATAGAGGTACGTAATATTAACATTAGAATAAAAATTGATATGATAACGGTAATGAAAATAGTCAAAATTAGTGCATGTTACACTTAACAGTTTTTGTTCTTTTAGGTTTATTGGAGTACGATGATGGTTACTATGCATCCAGAGAGAGAGAGAGAGAGAGAGAGAGAGAGAGAGAGAGAGAGAGAGAGAGAGAGAGAGAGAGAGAGAGAAGCATTCTCTTTTATTATGCGCGGTGCTTCTTACACATGCATTATTATCCCATATTTTATACCTCCAGTATATAAGTTGGTCTTTTTCCTTGTTTACAACTTATGCGAAGCTTCATATAGAACCTTCTTTTCACTTTTGGTATTACTAGTGAACTCTATTTTGTGCTGATTGGATTCCTTATAAAACTCTTATCTAAATTAAAAAAAAAAAATCCTTTGGAAAAAATAGAAATATTTTTGAAAAGGCATTTTAGCTATTAGATATCATGCTTGTTAGGCTATTAGTCCGTTAGGCATTTGGTCTTTAGGCATTCATTCTGTTTACTTATATGTATGTATATATATATATATATATATATATATATATATATATATATATATATATATATATATATATATACTGTATATTTATATATATATATATATATATATATATAATATATACTGTATATTTAAATATATATATATATATATATATATATATATACTGTATATTTAGATATATATATATATATATATATATATATATATATTTATTTATTTATTTATTCATTTATATGTTTACTGTATATATGTACAGGTGAATATATTTGTATGCATATATATGCACACACACACACACACATATATATATATATATATATATATATATATATATATATATATATATATATATATATATATATATATATATATATATATAATTTTCACGGTTTTATTTGTTCCTATTTATCTTCCATTTTCTCTCTAACAATAATTTTTACCTGCCTTTCCACTCTCCTTTCATTATTTTATCCCGCAATTCTAAACCCCATCCCCCACCATTCCTAATGATATTAAACAGCTACAAAGATCTGATATGTCAGATCAATAATTCTCCTATGTTTAAATCCTAACACGTTTAATAACATATTTTTATCACTCCTAATATCTGATTTTATGCACCATTTAACATTATCTTCTCCTACTTTGCTTCTAAGACCGTTATTAGAAAGTTTTTATTATTGCTTAAATGCCATTACGAATTTTTCCATACGATTTGTAATTTTTCTTTTTTGTACAACTGCAGGGATACCCCCTTAAATGTTTTTTTTTTTTTTTTTTTTTTTTTTTTTTTTTTTTTTATAGTTGATATATGAAAGATTTACTGTAATGTTGTTGCTCCTGAATTTCTCTTGTAGTTTATTTCATTATTTTCTTTCCTCACTGGGCTATTTTCACTGTTAGAGTCCTTGGACTTATGGCATCCTTCTTTTCCAACTTGGGTTGTAGCTTGGCTTGTACTACTACTACTACTACTACTACTACTACTACTACTACTACTACTACTACTACTACTACTACTACTACTACTACTAATAATAATAATAATAATAATAATAATAATAATAATAATAATAATAATAAAGGGTCAGAGTTCCTATCTCATAAATCTACATCCATCATTTCAATAACAGAATCCACATTATTGTTATTACTAACTATGCTATTTTACCTTGGTTAGAAAACAGGATGCTATAAGCGCGAGGGCTCCAGCAGGGATAAATAGCCAAGTGAGAAAAGGAAATAAAGAAATTAATAAACTATAAGAGAAGAAATGAACAATTAAATAAAATAATTTAAGAACAGTTATAACATTAAAATAGACTTCCATATATAAACTATAAAAACTTGAAACAAAAGCTAGAGGAACAGAAATAACGTAGATAAGCGTGGCCGTCTGTACCCTCAAGCAAGAAAACTCTACCCCAAGAAAGTGGAAGATCATGGTACAGAGGCTATGGCACTACCCAAGACTATACAAACCTTCAGTCCTCTTCTACGTTCAAAAGGAAAATACTCCCTATTATACTATATAAAGTTATGTCCATATGATTGCCAGTTTCATTGTCAGCTTTAAACTTGTTTATACGAACATTTATTCGAATTGCTCTCATGAAGAAGTACCTTACGCACACATATTAGCCACTAAAACACTGCAATATCTTACTTATAGTCTCATCCAATCCCGGTATATTTTCTTTCTTTAACATTTGAATTACCACTTTTACATTTTCAACAGTCACATCCACAAGTTTTCCCAGTTTTATATAAGCCCTGTGAAATCTTTGTGATCCTCCACATGGGGCAAAACATCAGAGTACTGTAATGGGAAGCTATAGAAATTGGTTGTGCAGTATTTATGATATCATCGGAAGTGGTAAGAGATTTAGCCTGGATCAGATTTTTTTCTTTTTTTAGATGGTTTGATCATGTGGAAAAAGGGAGAGCGATAGGATGAGGAAAAGGAGTTTATAGTTGAAAATTGTTAGACGAAATAACTTGGATAGAGTGAAAGAGGTATTGAAGGCAAGTGAGGAAGTTGTTTTACAACCGAATTCTGTATATATAGGTGTATATATATATATATATATATATATATATTATATATATATATATATATATATATATATATATACCTATGGGCAGTGGGTTGGCCAGGGTACCAGCCACCCGTTGAGATACTATCGCTAGAGAGTTATGGGGTCCTTTTACTGGCCAGACAGTACTAAATTGGATCCTTCTCTCTGGTTACAGTTCATTTTCCCTTTGCCTACATATACACTGAATAGTCTGAACTATTCTTTACAGATTCTCCTCTGTCCTCATACACCAGACAACACTAAAATTACCAAACAATTCTTCTTCACCTAAGGCAGGGGTGGCCAACCTATGGCGCATGCGCCAACAGTGGCGCATTGGACGATTACAAGTGGCGCACTATACCCCAGAGATAATTAAAAAACCAAGCCCGCTCATAAAAAAATAATACCAAAAATACTACTGATTATTAGAAAAAAATACAAAAATAATTTAAGGGGACCAGCTATGTCCTGCATTTTTTTTCTTTTAATTATTCAAAATACACCATTTCTATATGTGTTAGATTTTAGACATATATAATACCTTAATCATATACCAACGTTACAGAATACATTGAAAAAATCATATTACTACGAGAGGCCTTTGATAGTCATTTTAGTGATTTTGCTGAAGAAGATTGCATGGTTGCATTTATAAATCCATTTTCACTTACTGAACATAACATTCTGAATATACCTAGTAATATACAGATGGA
>NC_090727.1:164705563-164710563 GCF_036898095.1 Palaemon carinicauda | reverse complement strand
TCTCCTCTCTCTCTCTCTCTCTCTCACTCTCTCTCTCTCTCTCTCTCTCTCGTTACAAAATGGTTGACATTTCGCAGAGTGTTCAAGTTACATCAAAGTTGAATAGATACTGTGTAAAAGATTAACATACATGCTTCATTGCAGTATTTAATGAAAAAATTGAGTGCCTCTTAAGCCTATGACCCTATTCTACCTATGCACAGCCATAAGTAGAAATGATTTTTTTTATCATTACACTGAACTAAATTTCACTCTTGCTTAATCACCTTTGGCTTTTGACTTGGCTGTTGACCTTTAACCTATATTACCTATTAATAGCGTAAGATAAAGTGGGATTTCATAATTATGGATTTCTTTAGATATTGAAAATTATATATATATATATATATATATATATATATATATATATATATATATATATATATATATATCAACCGTTATTAGACCACTCTAGAACAATGGCATGACACTTGCGTTTGTTTATGTCAGTCGACACCATCAAACTTTCTTAATTTGTTAATTCATCGTCTTCTCTCCCCTTCCTTCTGTTTCTTTTGTAATATCTAGTAACCCATTCTGATATTCTTAATCTCCATCTATCATTAGTTGTTCTCATTATATATCCTGCCTGTGTCCATTTTTTTTGATCCACATGTCAATATATCCTCTACTTTAGTTTGTCTCCTATCCATGTTATTCTTTTTTCTGTCTCTTAGTATTTATTTCCCGTCATTATTCTTTCCATAGATCTTTAAGTTGTAACTAGCTTATGTTCCAGGGCTTTAGTAAGGCTCCAAGTTTCCGAAGCAAGTTAATGCTGGTAAGACCATCTGATTGAATTCTTTTCTTTTTAGAGAAAGTGGCGTTTTACTTTTCATAATTTCATTTTTTTTACCAATATCTCTCCATCCATTCCTTATTATTTTGATTTCGGTCTTGTGTCTTGGGGAAACACTATCTGTCCTAAGTATATCTATTAATTAACAATCTCTATAGGTTCGTTCATAACCCGTATTTGTTATGTCTGCATTTTCGTTGAATATTACCATAGTTTCACTCATTCATTTTAGTCCTACACCTCTGCTTTCTCTATTCTGGTTTTCTATCATGTTTTGCAATTCATCCCTTGATTTACAAAACAAAACTGTCATCTGCAAATCTTTAGTTGTAAAGGTATTCTCCATAAATATTAATTCTTACATATACCAAATATAAATTCTTAGAAATTTCTAGGTACTCTTTGAATAATTCAGGAGAGATGGTGTCTCCCTGCATGCACGCACAAACACACACACACACATATATGTATACATGTATATATGTATAAATATATTTATTCTTACATATACCAAGTCTAAATTCTTAGAAATTTCTAGGTACTCTGAATAATTTAAGAGAGATGAGGTCTCCCTGTACGCACGCACACACACACACACACACACACACACATATATATATATATATATATATATATATATATATATATTTATATGCATATATATATTTATATATATGTATATATATTTATATACATGTGTATATTTATATATATGTATATATATTTATATACATATATATATTTATATATATGTATAAATATATATATATATATATATATATATATATATATATATATTATATATATGAATATTTATATGTATATACTGTGTATATATATATTAATATATATATATATGTGTGTGTGTGTTTGTGTGTGTTTGTATGCGTATGTGTGCCTATGTGTACATATTTAGGAATATATATATATATATACATATATATATATATATATATATATATATATATATATATATATATATATATATATATACACACGGCTGTTGAATAATTTCCTAAGCCAATTGTATATTTTAAAACTGTCGAACTGAACACTGGTAAAATCCATTCTGAAAAGTCAACAAAATCACCTGAACGACAAACCAAAATAAAGTCATTCAAAAATTTAAACAAAATAAACATGGACATACACAATCGTTCATAAAAGGAGTGGATTTTATAACGCTATGAGATTTAGCACACGCTCAGACATTAACGAAATGGGTATTATAAATGCGAAAAAGAAAATAATAAAAAAACATTCAGTGATATTTATTCTGTTTGTGTTATATTAGTGGCTACCATTGAAAGATTAAAGAATACAGACAATCTTATGCTACACACCGCCGCAAATGCATGTGTGTATTCATGTAAACATATTCAAATGGTTGGTCTTACATGCAAATACATAGCATATACGTGACTGCACATACGGGGCGAGTTGAGAGAGAGAGAGAGAGAGAGAGAGAGAGAGAGAGAGAGAGAGAGAGAGAGAGAGGAGAGAGAGAGACAGGAGAGAGAGAGAGAGAGAGAGAGAGAGAGAGAGAGAGGATTACCAATAGATGTGCCGTAATTGCTGAGAGAGAGAGAGAGAGAGAGGAGAGAGAGAGAGAGAGAGAGAGAGAGAGAGGAGAGAGAGAGAGAGAGAGAGAGAGAGGATTACCAATAGATGTGCCGTAATTGCTGAGAGAGAGAGAGAGAGAGAGAGAGAGAGAGAGGATTACCAATAGATGTGCCGTAATTGCTGAGAGAGAGAGAGAGAGAGAGAGAGAGGAGAGAGAGAGAGAGAGAGAGAGAGAGAGAGAGAGAGAGAGGATTACCAATTGATGTCCCGTAAATGCTGAGAGAGCCTTATTTGCCTTATTGCCTTATTTTTGTTTGGGTTCCCCCAGGTCCCTCAGTGTGAGGCACCTCGTATATCCACCAGAGAGTTGCTAATACATCTTCCGGTGTATTTTGCATCTTCCAGTCTTGGATGGTCTGGGATGCATCTTAGGTATTTATCGAGCTGATTTTTAAACGCATCTACGCTCACTCCTGATATGTTTCTTAGATGAGCTGGCAGCACATTAAATAGTCGCTGCATTATCGATGCTGGTGCGTAGTGGATTAATGTCCTGTGCACCTTTCTCAGTTTACCTGGAATGCTTTTTGGTACTATTAATCTACCTCGGCTTGCTCTTTCTGATACTTTAAGCTCCATGATGTTTTCAGCAATTCCTTCTATTTGCTTCCATGCTTGTATTATCATGTAGCGTTCTCTTCTCCTTTCTAGGACTGTATAGTTTTAAAAATTGCAGTCTTTCCCAGTAATCAAGGTCCTTAACTTCTTCTATTCTAGCAGTATAGGACCTTTGTACACTCTCTATTTGCGCAATATCCTTTTGGTAGTGTGGGTACCATATCACATTGCAGTACTCGAGTGTACTACGCACATAAGTTTTGTAAAGCATAATCATGTGTTCAGTTTTTCTTGTTTTAAAGTGGTCTGAATAACATTCCCATTTTTGCTTTACATTTAGCCAACAGTGTTGCTATTTGGTCGTTGCATAACATATTCCTATTTAAAATTACACCAAGGTCTTTAATTGCTTCCTTGTTTGTGATTGTCTCATTATTAGGTCCCTTGTATGCATACACCATTCCTTCTCTGTTTCCATAATTTATTGATTCGAATTTATCGGAGTTAAATACCATCCTATTTATCTCCGCCCATTCATATATTTTGTTTAGATCTCTTTGTAGTGAGTTCCTATCTTCATCACAAGTAATTTCTCTACTTATTCTTGTGTCATCGGCGAAACTTCTCACTACGGAGTTTTCAACATCACAGTCTATATCTGAGATCATTAATAACAAATAGCAGTGCAGCTAATACCGTACCTTGGGGCACACCAGATATTACCTGGGCTTCATCTGATTTCTCGTCATTTGCAACCACTATCTGTTTTCTGTTTTGCAGGAATTCTTTTACCCATTTTCCTATCTTTCCCACAATATTATGCTTTCTCATTTTTTTCTCCAATATGTTATGGTCTACCTTGTCAAAGGCTTTTGCAAAATCTAGATAGATCACATCTGTGTCTTTTTCATTTATCATATTATTGTATATGTTTTCATAGTGAGCTATCAGTTGGGTCTGTGTACTTTTTCCAGGTACGAAACCGTGTTGACCCATATTAAACAAATTATTTTTGACCAAATGGTTCATTATTTTCTTTTTTATTACCCTCTCATACACTTTCATAATATGTGATGTTAGACTAACAGGTCTATAATTGCTTGCCTCTAGTCTTGATCCACTTTTGAAGATAGGGGTTATATAAGCTAATTTATGTTCAACATATATCTCGCTCATATCTATACTCTGTCTTAGCAGTATTGCAAGTGGCTTCGCGATAGTGTTTGCAGTTTTTTTTAACAAAATCGCTGGAACTCCATCTGGTCCGGCTGCCGATCCATTTTTAATTTCGTTTATAAGCCGTGACAATATCTGCTTCATTAATATCTATATCCGTTAGATATTCAACATTTTCTTCTCTCATTTCTGTTTCATTATTCTCATTCGCAATTCTTTCTGACCATTTTATATTCTTACTGTAAAAGTTATATTTTCCATATCCTTCCCAAAGTTTTGTGCTTTTATTAATTCTGTGATCACTTGCTTTGGAATGAACTATCAATTCTATGACATTGTGGTCTGAAATTCCCGTGTTATACCTATTATTTCTTTAACATAATTCACCTCATTCACAAAAACTAGATCTAGGACATTTTCATTTCTTGTTGGAATGTGGTTTATTTGTTGCATATTATGTTCTAATAGCATATCTTGAAGCTTTTCAAATTGCCTCTTATCTTCTGCGCTACTATTACTATCTTTTTTATGTGTATACATACAACCACTTTCTTCTATCCGTTCTTTCCAATCCACGAAAGGAAAGTTAAAATCTCCGGATAGGAGTATATTCCAGTCTTTATGGTTTCTACATATATCAATCTATTTTTTTCTATTATTATGTCAAACTCCTTAGTGTTTGGGGGTCTGTAAACTACAATGTTCATTAGTTTTTCAAATTCAAATTCTACCGCAATCAATTCACATTCTGTGTTGCTGTATTTTTCACATACTTTTCCTTGATTTATGTCTCTTCCATATATTG
>NC_090727.1:164693510-164703510 GCF_036898095.1 Palaemon carinicauda | reverse complement strand
AGAGAGAGAGAGAGAGAGAGAGAGAGAGAGAGAGAGAGAGAGAGAAAGAGTGCTTGAGCCAGATATATTAGAAGTTGTTAATGTTAGGTCCTTCATGTTTGTGTGTGCTGGTGCATTGTCCTGCAAAAACAGTTCTACCCTTAAGTTTTTCCTACAACAAAGTCAAGCTGTGTGTGTGTGTGTGAGAGAGAGAGAGAGAGAGAGAGAGAGAGAGAGAGAGAGAGAGAGAGAGAGATGCTTTTTTGCCTATCTTTTCATAAGTAGTTTTCTTACTTACCCTGTAAAAGTAAGAGCTCTACCTTTTCTACGATACCCTGAAAGCCAAGAATTTTAAACCAACCCATCGTATCTAAATATTTAGACGTCAGTTTTGACAGGTCGGGTAAACTAGTACGTGCATAATAACCCTTCCTCATTCCCCTTCTCCGAAGACCCGCTGGTTTGACAGTTTGTGGGAGCATGTTGTTTCCGAGTGTATCTCTCCGAGTACCCCCTTTCGCCAGGGTATGCGTACTCCTCTCCCCCTGATCGTTTTACATACATACATACATATACCAAGGCACTTCCCCCAATTTTGGGGGGTAGCCAACATCAACAAAAGAAACAAAACAAAAAAGGGGACCTCTACTCTACGTTCCTCCAGCCTAACAAGGGACTCAACCGAGTTCAGCTGGTACCCACAGGGTGCCACAGCCCACCCTCCCACATTATCCACCACAGATTAAGCTTCATAATGCTGAATCCCATACTGCTGCTACCTGCGCGGTCATCTAAGGCATCGGAGGCAGCAGCAGGGCCTACCGGAACTGCGTCACAATCGCTCACCATTCATTCCTATTTCTAGCACGCTCTCTTGTCTCTCTCACATCTATCCTCCTATCACCCAGAGCTTTCTTCACTCCATCCATCCACCCAAACCTTGGCCTTCCTCATGTACTTCTCCCATCAACTCTTGCATTCATCACCTTCTTTAGCAGACAGCCATTTTCCATTCTCTCAACATGGCCAAACCACCTCAACACATTCATATCCACTCTAGTTGCTAACTCATTTCTTACACCCGTTCTCACTCTCACCACTTTGTTCCTCACCCTATCTACTCGAGATACACCAGCCATACTCCTTAGACACTTCATCTCAAACACATTCAATTTCTGTCTCTCCGTCACTTTCATTCCCCACAACTCCGATCCATACATCACAGTTGGTACAATCACTTTCTCATATAGAACTCTTTTTACATTCATGCCCAACCCTCTATTTTTTACTACTCCCTTAACTGCCCCCAACACTTTGCAACCTTCATTCACTCTGACGTACATCTTCCACTCCACCATTTGCTGCAACAACAGACCCCAAGTACTTAAACTGATCCACTTCCTCAAGTAACTCTCCATTCAACATGACATTCAACCTTGCACCACCTTCCCTTCTCGTACATCTCATAACCTTACTCTTACCCACATTAACTCTCAACTTCCTTCTCTCACACAATTCCAAATTTTGTCACTAATCGGCCAAGCTTCTCTTCTGTGTCTGCAACCAGTACAGTATCATCCGCAAACAAAAACTGATTTACCTCCCATTCATGGTCATTCTCGTCTACCAGTTTTAATCCTCGTCCAAGCACTCGAGCATTCACCTCTCTCACCACTCCATCAACATACAAGTTAAACAACCACGGCGACATCACACATCCCTGTCTCAGCCCCACTCTCACCGGAAACCAATCACTCACTTCATTTCCTATCCTAACACATGCTTTACTACCTTTGTAGAAACTTTTCACTGCTTGCAACAACTTTCCACCAACTCCATATAACCTCATCACATTCCACATTGCTTCCCTATCAAGTCTATCATACGCTTTCTCCAGATCCATAAACGCAACATACACCTCCTTACCTTTTGCTAAATATTTCTCGCATATATGCCTTACTGTAAAAATCTGATTCATACAACCCCTACCTCTTCTAAAACCACCCTGTATTTCTAAGATTGCATTCTCTGTTTTATCCTTGATCCTATTAATCATTACTCTACCATACACTTTTCCAACTACGGTTAACAAACTAATACCTCTTGAATTACAACACTCATGCACATCTCCCTTACCCTTATATAGTGGTACAATACATGCACAAACCCAATCTACTGGTATCATTGACAACACAAAACACATATTAAACAATCTCACCAACCATTCAAGTACAGTCACACCCCCTTCCTTCAACATCTCAGCTCCACACCATCCATACCAGACGCTTTTCCTACTCTCGTTTCATCTAGTGCTCTCCTCACTTCCTCTATTGTAATCTCTCTCTCATTCTCATCTCCCATCACTGGCACCTCAACACCTGCAACAGCAATTATATCTGCCTCCCTATTATCTTCAACATTCAGTAAACTTTCAAAATATTCCGCCCATCTTTTCCTTGCCTCTTCTCCTTTTAACAACCTCCCATTTCCATCTTTCACTGTCTCTTCAATTCTTGAGCCAGGCTTCCTTACTCTCTTCACTTCTTTCCAAAACTTCTTCTTATTCTCTTCATATGAATGACCCAATCCCTGACCCCACCTCAGGTCAGCTGCCCTCTTTGCCTCACGTACCTTGCGCTTTACTTCCACATTTTTCTCTTTATATTTTTCATACTTCTCTATTCTATTACTCTGCAGCCATTCTTCAAAAGCCCTCTTTTTCTCTTCCACTTTTACCTTCACTCCTTCATTCCACCATTCACTGCCCTTCCTCATGCTGCCTCCAACAACCTTCTTGCCACACACATCACTTGCAATCCCAACAAGATTTTCTTTTACTAACTTCCACTCCTCCTCTAAATTTCCAGTTTCTCTTACTTTCACTTCGTCATATGTCATTTTCAACCTTTCCTGATATTTACTTTTTACCCCCAGTTTTATTAGCTCTTCAATCCTCACTAGCTCCCTTTTACATTCACCTACTCTATTCCCCCACTCTTTTGCTACAACTAATTTTCCTTCCAAAAATGATCAGACATACCGTTAGCCATACCCTTAAACACGTGCACGTCTTTCAATCTTCCAAACCTTCTTTTAGTTATCAACACATAATCCATTAATGCCCTTTCTACTACTCTTCCATTTGCCACTCTTACCCATGTATACTTATTTTTATCTTTCTTTTTGAAAAAGCTATTACTTATCACCATCTCTTGTTCAACACACATGTCTACCAGTCTCTCACCACTCTCATTTTCACCTGGTACGCCATACTTCCCAATGACACCTTCTACCTCTCCAGCGCCCACTCTAGCATTTAAATCACCCATGATAACTATATAATTCCTTCTACCCAGTCCTTCTACACACCTAGTTAATTCATTCCAGAACTCATTCCGCTCTTCTTCACTTTTCTCACTACCTGGCCCATACGCACTGACAAACGCCCAACCTTCCCTACCCAACCTAACCCTTACCCACATTAACCTAGATGATATCTCCTTCCATTCCACTACTTTACCTGTCATCCATTCACTCAGCAATAAAGCCACACCCTCTCTCGCTCTTCCCCTTTCAATCTCAGACACTCTACCAGACATTTCACCAAACATCACTTCACCCTTTCCTTTTATCTTCGTCTCACACAAGGCCAATACATCCATCCTTCTATTCCTAAACATACTTCCAATTTCACATCTTTTACTCTCTATCGTACTACATCCACGCACATTCAAACACCCCAAAACTAGAGTGCGGGGAGCAGTCACTCTCCCCCCAGCTCCATCTCTTTGTTGCTGTCTCACAGGATGTAGATACAGGAGAGGGGGTTCCCAGCCCCCTCGTCCCGTCCCTTTTAGTCGCCTCTTACGACACGCAGGGATAACGTTGGCGCTATTCTAATTTTTATATGCCCCCGCGGCCATAAGAAAGATATATATTTATATATATAAATATATATATATATATATATATATATATATATATTACATGATTTTATATATATATATATATATATATATATATATTGCATAATATATGTTTATATATATGTATATTTATGTATATATATATATATATATATATATATATATATATATATATATATATATATGTGTGTGTGTGTATGTGTGTGTGTGTGTTTGTGTGTATATGTATATGCATGTATATTTATATGTGTGCATATGTATGTGTATATATATGTATATATAGATATATAAATATATATATATAGTCAAACTTGCTTTTTATATACTGTACGAGATTATTACGATCCAAACCTAGCCAAAATCAGACGATTCATTCATCTACAGTTGAATTCTTCATGTGCTAATTTTATTATAGCTTATTCTGAAAAGACCTTTTCATGATTTCTCGGTTATCCCTTTGACATACACTCCCGGATGCACTTGCTGGCCACCCACATTCATTCATTCGTCATTCCGGCTGAAATACATTTCACTTTTCACTTCCATGAAATGTCATTATTTTATTTGATATTTCACTTTGTTTTTACTGTGTTTTATTAAATATGTGTGTATGATCATATATATATATATATATATATATATATATATATATATATATAATGTACATATATATGCATATATATCATTATATATATTATACATACACTATGTATGTTTGTAAATATACTATATATATATATATATATATATATATATATATATATATATATATATATATATATATATGTATATATATATATAATATGTTTATATCTATATATATATATATTTATTTATATTATATTCACAAACATACGTACAGTATATGTATAATATATGTAATGATATTTATGCATATATATGTACATATATATATTTATAATACATTTACAAACATACATATAGTACATGTATAATATATATCATATATATATATGCATGTATATATTCATATATATATATATATATATATATATATATGTATATATATATATATATATATATATATATATATATATATATTATGTTTGTATGTAGATATTTTTGTATGGGTGTGTGAGGTGGACGTACTTCAAAGGCGCTCCGGACACTTACTGGAATAACTATGGTCATTTACGTGCTTTCCCGTTAAAAATGTGTGTATGTGCATGCAGTGCTGCTCTGCCTAGTGAAGTGTTCTTTATCACTTGCAATCCTGTGCTTCTTGTTATAATTGAAAATTTCCCTCTAATCCAATCAGTGCCCGAAATTTCTTCCCCCCTCAGTGCTTTCGGTTCAACCAGTGAAAATAAGAAAAATAAAAAGAGAGGAGTAATAGTTTGCTCTTAGCTCACCCTAACCACAAGGTTGACAGAAAAAATGACCCCCAGTGTCGATAGTGCCTCTCGTCCCTCCACCCCTCACATACAGAACAATTGTGTTTATTTTATCAATTCTCGTTCTAACAACAGCGATCCGGAGTCCATCACAGATGTCGTGAGAAATCTTTTCTCGGAAGAAGATATTACAATTGCATATGTCTCGTGCAAAGACTATATGCCCGACGGCATTCGGAATGATCGAAATGCAAAGTGCCTGACTTCTCAGAAGAAAATCTCTCTCATGTCAACATGGCTCAAAACCACAACAAATGTTACCATTTGCGCGGATAACCCATACACCCTACCTCTGGCCCAGCCAGCTGACCTCAATATAATGACTGTACATAACATTGCAGTAAAAGCCTTGGAGTCGTCAACTTCGCTGTCAAATAACTCTGAAGATCTCCGTGCAATCCCTGATGCAATCGCTGCAATGAGGCAGCAAATCATTGATGCTGTAGGGCAGTAAATCAGTGATGCAATCGCTGCAGTGAGGCAACAAATCAGTGATGCATTGGGTCACCAAATCAATGATGCCATCGCTGCAATGAAGCAGCAAATCAGTGATGCAATGGCCCTGCAAATCAATGATGCATTCGCTTCAATGGGGCTAAAAATCAATGAGATAACAAATCAAATTGGAGAGTTGAAGGAAAAATTTAATAAGTTGAATGACCCCACGGACCAACCCCAATTAATACATGAACAACCCTCGACTGACCCCACGCCCACCTCGGACCCACAAAACACCCTCTCTGGCCTGCCTGATACAGGGCCAAGGATCGTTACAAAGCAAACACCAGTCTTGGATACCACCACTTCCCCCTCAACATCGTTAGACAGAAGAGATTCAAGCGAAGTACCGACCACTCCTACCTCTCCCCCCTGCCCCCCTACGACCGACTCATATGCCAGAGCACTCAAGTCAAATGCCCAAGAAGACGACGAGGGATGGCAGACCTCCCGGCGAAAGACAAAGTCCCGACCCGACCGCAACTGCAGACAGGTCAACCAGCATTGATCCATGAATATCTCTCCTCACCACCGCCCTAAGAGATGCCACGTCGTTGTCCACAACCTGCATTCCTCAGTGACTGAAGATGCCATCAGGCTACATGTTAGGAAACTATCAGGATCAGACCCCCTCATTCTTCATAGCCCAAAGTGTAAGGTAGAAGGTCGAGTTGCGTACAGGGTTTCCTGCTTATTCCATCATCGGGAGGTCCTTGTAGGTAAAAACTTTGGCTCTGAAATACGAGTCTCCTTTTATAATCTTAAGAGAGACCAGCCTCCCCCAGGGACCCTAAAAGCCCAGATTAATCTACAACAATCAGCCTCACCCAGCAACGCCCCGGCTCCTGCCACACCCACACCCGCTGAGATTTCTGCTCTTATCTCCAAAGGTTGACGAAATTCATGGCGTCATTAAGTATTTTGTCTTGGAACATATACGGGATCAAGCGGAATTTATCTGTTCTTAATGAGTTCTGCAATGATTTCCGTGGCATTATTGCACTGCAAGAAACCTTACTCCTCCCCCATGACCTGGCTATCAGTGATTCGGTTCATGCTGATTATAACAGTTTCTCTGTCTCGTCGATGGTTACTCATGACTACATCATTCAAGGTCGTCCGAAAGGAGGTCTCTCATTTCTATGGCATAGATCTTTGGATAAGTGCGTTAAACCAGTGACGTATCAAACTGACAGACTTCTCGGCCTGCAAGTATCGATCGAAGGTAAAACCATATTAGTGATTAATGCATACTTCCCCTGGGAGTGCCAGTCAAACTTTGATCAGTATTGTATATTGCTAGGGTATTATTAATGATACCTCCGCTGACCATGTGTGCCTATTAGGAGACTTTAATGCGCACCCATCTAGACTATTTTATAATGAATTACAGCGTCTCTGTCTTCAACAATCTCTTCAAATTAGCGATGTTGCCATCCTGCCTCCTTCCTCCTTTACTTATATACAAAACAGAAATAATATGTCCATCACATCCTGGCTTGATCATTGTATTACCACTGACCGCCTGCATAGCTCTATCACTGAATGTATTATACGATACGACCTATCGTCTGCATCCGATCACATACCCCTACAGATCATATTTCACACACCCTCCCTCCCGGCGGTACCCATCCATAGGGAGAGGCTACCATCCATCTCATGGGATTTCTCCAACCTCCAAAAATCCACTGCATTCAAACGCTTATCTGAAAGTAATCTCCGCTCGATAACTCAACCTGCTGAAGCCCTGCTTTGCAATAATCCTAATTGCCGCAACGAACAGCATAAAACAAAACTAAAGGAATTCTACGTAAATATAATAAATGCCTTACGGAGCTCGGGAAGAGAGACGTTTAGACTCTCTAGAGGTAATCAGCGAAACATACCTGGTTGGAATGATTTAGTTAAAGACCTCTATGCACACTCTCGAGAAATGTTCCTTCTTTGGAGGAACGATGGTAGCCAGAGAGAAGGTCCCCTTGCTCTACAGATGAACCAAGCGAGAGCACAGTTCAAACTTGCTCTTCATCAATGTCGTAGCAACGAAAATCAGCTACGAGCCGATGCATTGTCCAGAAAATTAACCAACCATGACTTCCCCCATCTTTGGAAAGATATTAATTCACTAAACCCAGAGTCAAACAAATTATCCCAAAGAGTAGGGGATGCAGTTGGCGAAGAATCCATCGCAAGAATGTGGGTGATCACTTTAGTACCATCCTAAATTGTATAAATGACCAAGATACCCGAAATGAAGTGGATACTCTCATCAATGTCAATATGGATTTTCAATATAGTGACCGTATCTCCCCGAGTGACGTGTGCGAGGCTATCAAGAAATTACCTAGTAACAAGGCACCCGGCTGAGATGGCCTTCCTGCCGAGGCTTTCAAATTCTGCCACCCTATAATTTATATCCTATTTTCTGCACTATTTAATGCCTGTATAGTACACCAATATCTCCCCGAAACCCTTCTACTTGTCCACTTAATACCTCTCATAAAAAACAAACTGAAGGATGCCAGTGACCCAGGAAACTACCGCCCCATCGCCCTCACAACAATTTCATCGAAAATATTTGAATCTCTTCTGTTCCGTCGCCTTGCACCACCATTTCTCCACACCGCAGACAATCAATTTGGTTTCAAGACTAACCACTCGACTGACACCTGTATATATATTTTAAAGGAGTTATTGAATTTCTATATATCCTCGGCCTCCCCTGTCTACTTATGTTTTGTAGACGTGCGGAAGCCATTTGACAGAGTAAACTATCTGAAACTCTTTTTGAAACTACGCAAAAGGGGAACTCCTCTATATCTCATCGGCATATTATACTGTTGGTTCTCAACACAACAGTTCTGTGTCAGATGGGGCAATGTCCTCTCCCAGCCATTGGGTTCATCTAATGGTCTCAGGCAGGGAGGCATCCTCTCACCATATTTATTTAATGTTTACACAGACTATTTGAATATCAGACTGAATTCACTTCCCTTTGGTTGTACGGTTAATGGCTTTACCATAAATAACCTTTGCTACGCTGACGATATGGTCCTCATCTCCCCCTCTGCCCAAGGCCTACAACGTCTTATCAACACCTGCAACGCATACGCTAATGAACATGACATAATCTATAACGAATCGAAGACACAGTGCATGTCTGTCCTTCTTAGAGCGCTCCGATTCGTAGAAGATCCACATATTTTCCTCCAAAACCATCAGCTAACATTTGTCACTGATTTTCCTTATCTAGGTCACATCATTACGAAAGATTTAAAGGACACATCTGACATTGAAAACAGGCGACGTAAATTGTGTTGTCTAGGGAACATGGTAACAAGAAGATTTGCCCTCTGCCGCCAAGATATAAAAAAAATCCTATTTCAAACCTACTGCTATAACGTATACGGCTGCTCGCTATGGGCAAACTATTCGCGTGAATCGATGAAACGTATCACAGTCATCCACAATGATATCCTAAGACGCCTCACCAATACCCCGAGGCACCCTTCAGCTTCAGCGATGTTTGTTGAAAATAGACTGGATAATCTAAAAACCATCATTCGACGCTCTATAGTAAGTCTCACCTCCCGCCTACGATCTAGTGAAAATCCCCTAATTCAAAATGTGTTTGCAAGTGCAGCGAGAATAAAATCCAAAATGTGGGAAACCTGGAATAAGGAAGCGTCAGTACAATGAATTGTATTCACTAATCTTTGATAGTGTGGCTATGCCAAATCTTCATCACTAAATAACTTAGGTATAATACCCAGTGATGTTATGATAACGTGTTTTATTATGTTACATCTTTGTTGTCTGGAAGTCCCGTATTTCCTTCACACCACCTGCTCTGTGACTAGATTTATTTTTCCCCCAGTGTTCTTTCATTATTCAAGCAATTTGTGTTCTAACATAATTATCATTGTCATCGCCATTTTTTTTTTCTCCCTCTCTTTTTGTTTGCTGATATGTTATCATCATTATTAAGCGTTAATTCTATCGTGATTTTATTACCCAGACCTTAGAACTCTGTGGTCAACCTGCTAATTGATTATCGTAATATATCACTAATATTTTGCATATCTCATCTTTTTTTTCTACCGATGTCAAAAGTGTAAGTTCACTGTACCCTTATTGTAACTCTGTATATGGCTTTTGCTGAAATAAAGATTATTATTA
>NC_090727.1:164681010-164686010 GCF_036898095.1 Palaemon carinicauda | reverse complement strand
TTACAAGAGAGATGAATTAATTGATAAACGGATATTCCTGGTTTGTCCTTGCTTTTACGTTGTATAGTATCTTATGTATATATATATATATATATATATATATATATATATATATATATATATATATATATATATATATATATATATATATATATCAAATAAGCCATATATTAATGTATCAAAAATATATATGACTTATTTGAATATGAAAAACACGTAAAGATGTGCAAAATTTATCATTAATTGAATGCCAAGTAACAAACTACCAATTAGCTACGATGGTGAAGATGGGTTGATTTCAATTCTAAGTACAAAATACCTGAATTCGACAGGTATAAGTACAGGAGAATTGTCCTTGACTTTTATCTTTCTTTGTGGCCAAGTGGGTTAGTCACTGTCTGTACAAGCTTGCCGACCAGGGTTCGATTCCCGGCCGGAGCCAAGCTCTTGTCTTTGTGTGATTTCGCCTGGGGCTCTGATCCCGAGGTCGTTAAGAGAATCCAGACATTAATGTATCAAAAACATATATGGCTTATTCGAATATGAAAAACACGTAAAAATGTGCAAAATTTATCATATATATATATATATATATATATATATATATGTGTGTGTGTGTGTGTGTGTGTGCATGTATATATCCGTTCTGAGTTGGGACACCTTTTAACGGGATGGAAGTGGTTTACGTATTGCTGTGATCAACAAAGCTGTACAAATCAAAGCCACCCGTATTAGGTTGGTTTACTTACTTTACTTGATTAAATGGCTGCTTATCCGGTTCTGTACAGCAGGAGAACCCTACTCTCTACAGGACCTCCACAGTCGTTATATCATGTTCATTCGGGAGCATTTAACATTTCACACCGAGTATTGCTCGCTTACTGTTAAATCGCCACCATCAAAGCACTAGTTGAATAAGAAAGTCTTCAGTTTCTTCATGAAAGCCTTAATATCTTCAATCATTCGGATGTCTCGTGGGAGCTTATTGTATATTCTCGGGGCTGCATATCTAAAGGCTCTAAAGCCTACAGTAGACATGTATCTATGTTCCAATAGTTTGAAACCACCTGTAACTATTCTCGTGTCAACACAATTTTTTGGCTGCACAATATGTAGCAATTATCTTAGATATTTTGGATGACCGGTTCTGATAACTTGGTGGGTTTTTTGTGCATATTTTAAATTCAATCCTCGCTTTAATCGGCAGTCGGTGTAAATCAATTGGTATAGGGGTGATCCTTTCTCTAGGTGGGACACCTTTTATCAGTCTTGCTCCTCCGTTAATATGTTTTGTAATTTCTTGAATTGTACTTGTGGTAGATTGTAGTATATGGAGTTATAGTAGTCAATCCTGGTAATAACACAGTTTATCACAAGTTTCTTTAGAGTTCTTATCTAGGTATTCTTTTTTTTTTTGTAAAAGCATTGTTTCTAAGATGATAAACAGCTGTTTTTACTGCATTATTTATTTGGGCATTGAGAGAAAGGTTAGTCAAGAAATATGCCTAGGTCCCGAACTTTACCAGATATCTTGACCGAGTCGTTATTTGTGTTTATTTGAATATTATCCAAGCTTCACGGGCTATTTTTCCCACCACCATAAATTCAGTTTTGTTCTCATTTAATTTTAGTTGTTTAATTGTCATCCTTTCCCTAACACTATCAAGGATTTAGTTTAGAGTGTCAGTAGGGTCGTGTATATTATTTATGGAGAAGTAAAATTGTGTATCGTCCGCAAATACTTTGAACTTTGTAGTATTTTCGGTAGTCCAATAGTATAGATATGCAGAATAAGATTACGTTTCCCATTATACCATTTAGGAGACGATATAGCCTATTTATGTATGTTGCTGCTTCGCGGATATTTCTCTTATAGTCTTCGCTTTTTTTTTTCTTTCTTAATTGGTAGTTTGCTGTGAGCGATCAGGCGAATATCTCCCGCCATCACCAATCCGCACTGGCCAGCGTGGTGATGAAAACTGGCTTAACCTCAGATATGAATTTTCATGGATGAGGCCTTTGTCCTGTAGTTGAGCAGAAACTGCTGTATTTGTTTGTGTGTGTGTGTATATATATATATATATATATATATATATATATATATATATATATGTGTGTGTGTGTGTGTGTATATATATATGTATATATATATATATATATATATATATATATATATATATATATATATATATAGTGTATACATGATATATGGCTTATTCGAAAATGAAGAAAACATGTCTGAATGTATAAAATTTATCATATATATATATATATATATATATATATATATATATATATATATATTTATATGAATGAATGTAAAGGAAACAAACCATTGCCATACTACCTACAGGAGGATCTATGACAAGAAAATTAATTTTGTTTGTTCTTAGTCTTGATATTTTATCAAAACTATTTTTTCCTTAGTTGAATGGTTCGTCAGAAATATTCAAAATGTATAATCTTGTTTATTTACAAGAATAAGTGTGGCCATTTTCTTTTTTTTCTATGCATAAGTAATGAAACCGATGTATTTATTATTATTATTATTATTATTATTATTATTATTATTAAATGCTAAACTACAACCCTAGTTGGAAAAGCAGGATGCTATAAGCCCTGGGACCCCAACAGGGAAAATAGCCCAGTGAGATAATTAACATATTTTAAGTACAGTAACAACATTAAAATAGATATTTCCAATAAAAACTATAAAAACTTTAACGAAACAAGAGGAAGAGAAACTAGGTAGAAGTGTGCTCGATTGTACCCTCAAGCAAGAGAACTCTAACCCAAGACAGTGGAAGACCATGGTACGGAGGTAATGGCACTACCCAAGACTAGAGAACAATGGACAATGGTTTGATTTTGGAACATGGAAAGAGATACCACGACTCATTTATGAAGGAGTTAATTTCACCATTTTCCAATAATTTCTTTTATATCTAAGTAGTTATTTTGGTTTTTAATGGAAGTTTAAAATAGCATTTTTATTATTTCAAAGAAAAACAATAAAAAAAATTTCAAAGGAAAAAATGTTCGATAATTACGCTTTCTATTTAATGTGCCTCTGTCAATTACACTTCACTTTAATTACATACCGAAAATATTATGGTTTTTAGAATAATTTTAGTTGGTTATTTAATTTGCATAAAAACATATGCAAGATTTACCATTTATTAATAAAACCTTACGAGATAAACATAAGTAGAAGTGGGTCAGGATGAGGTAAGGGAAAAGGTGTTGTATTTTATAAGAGCAGTTTTGTTTTAATTATGACATTGATACTTTGGCCAGTTTTAATTTGTAGAAAAGTGATGAATCATTTGCTATGAATTGCAAAGAATTTTCTTTATTGGAATATCGTATTATATCCTATAGTCAATTCTTTTTAGTGAGGCAGATTTGCATGGACTCGCAGGGGTGCCCTTTTCGCTCGGAAAAGTTTCCTGATTGGTTGGACAAGATCATTCTAACCAATTAGAGAGCAGGAAACTTTTCCGAGCTAAAAGGGTACCGTTGCGAATCGGTGCAAATGCGCCTCATTAAAAAAGATTTACTTTAGTTTGCTACCATCCCTTGCAGTAGCCCTTAAGGGATTGGTAACTGATAATAAGCAGCTCTTCTAGGAGAACATTCCAAAAACAAACCAATATTCTCTAGTCTTGGGCAGTGCCATAGCCTCTGTACCATGTTCTTCCTCTTTCTTTTGTTAGAGATCTCTTGCTTCTCTTCCTCTTGTTATTTTGAAGTTTTTATCCTCTTGTTATCCTCAAGATTTTATAGTTTATATATGCAAGATTTATTTTAATGTAATTACTGTTCTCAAACTTCTCTTGTATTTTTTCTTATTTTCTTTCCCCACTGTGCTATTTTTCCTGTTGGAGCCCTTGGGCTTAAAGCATCCCGCTTTTCCAACTAGGGCTGTAGCATAGCAAGTAATAATAATAATAATAATGATAATAATTATAATAATAAAATTTAATAAATGTGTTTACAAAGTATCGCAAAGATGTTTGATTGTACAAGAGAAATGCAATATCGTAAAAAAAAGGTGTATTTTATCTTAAACAAAAAAATATGTCTTTGAACGCGACAGTGCAGAAATATTTTCTTAGTAATATTAAAACATTCCTAAAATCAGCGGAAGAATTCCAAGAGACCAGAGATCTTAAATGGAAGATATTCCATCTTGCTTGTCTCCCACGTCAGATTATTTGAGTTTCATTATTCAGCGAAGCTGGTCCTGATTTTAGCTCCTGCGATTCATTGCGACATGGAGAGAGTGGGGGGGCGGGGGGGGGGGGGGTTAGAATATTTCCCCCCCCCCCCCTTGGGAGGGTGATGGAGGAAACTGACTGGATTGAGGGAGGGGGTTGTTGGAGGGAGTTGGATGGCAGCAACCCGTCTTCCATTAACTTTTTTTTTTTTATATAAACTTCCATCTCTGCTATCACTTAGCTATAAGTAAATTCTCACTACCCTTCCCCCAAACACACTTTCCATTCAGATCTCCGGTTTCCTTCCTTACCTTTCAGCTCCCTCTTTCACTCCCTCTCACTCACTCCTCCCTCCCTAACTCACTCTCACGCCCCCTAATCATTCTAACATATACTGTTGAATTTTCATACTATGACTGACTTGATATTTACTTCTTCCTCCAACCTTCAATAACGAAACCCCTCGCCTCTCCCTCAACCTTTCTTTCCCACCCTGAAATCTCCTCCCTCACTCCCTGTCCTCCCTCTCTCCCTCCTTCCCTCAAACCCCCCTGTCCAAAACCTTTCGGTAAATTTCCATACGAAGAGCGACCGCGCTTGAGTCAGCGGTGGGAGATATTCGAACTAGGCCAGCTGGGTCTCATTACTGCCTGATTACGTTTCCACAAGCAAGGACTTGGAAGGGGGAAGGGGAGGGGAGGGGATGGGGACGGGGGTGAGGAAAGAGGGGGTGGTGTTGGTGATGGATAGAAATGAAATGTGGAATTATGGGAAAAGGGG
>NC_090727.1:164668510-164671010 GCF_036898095.1 Palaemon carinicauda | reverse complement strand
CGAAAGGAAAACAGTCTTTATCTCCATCCCTATCGCAATAAATCGAAAGGAAAACAGTCTTTATCTCCATTGCTATCGCAATAAATCGAAAGGGAAACAGTCTTTATCTCCATCCCTATCGCAATAAATCGAAAGGGAAACAGTCTTTATCTCCATCCCTATCGCAATAAATCGAAAGGAAAACAGTCTTTATCTCCATTACTATCGCAATAAATCGAAAGGAAAACAGTCTTTATCTCCATCGCTATCGCAATAAATCGAAAGGGAAACAGTCTTTATCTCCATTTCTATCGCAATAAATCGAAAGGAAAACAGTCTTTATCTCCATCCCTATCGCAATAAATCGAAAGGAAAACAGTCTTTATCTCCATTGCTATCGCAATAAATCGAAAGGAAAACAGTCTTTATCTCCATCGCTATCGCAATACATCGAAAGGGAAACAGTCTTTATCTCCATTTCTATCGCAATAAATCGAAAGGAAAACAGTCTTTATCTCCATTGCTATCGCAATAAATCGAAAGGAAAACGGTCTTTATCTCCATTGCTATCGCAATAAATCGAAAGGAAATCGGTCTTTATCTCCATCACTATCGCAATAAATTGAAAGGAAAACGGTCTTTATCTCCATCACTATTGCAATAAATCGAAAGGAAAACTGTCTTTATCTCCATTACTATCGCAATAAATGAATGTATACGATACACCAGAAATCCAGTTCATTAATGCTTTAAAGATTTTTTTTCTATAATACCATTCAATTTATTCTCCACAAAAAGGACCTGTCAATTGGACATAACGTACAAATAAACAGGAAAAAAAAAACAGTAAATATACAAATGAATTGGAGAGACATTTTCTGGAATTCAATTTGGTAGAATCAACACTGTCGTTGACAGTAGGCCACCGATAGAATTCAGGTAGTGCAATGTTTGTGCTTCATCTTCCACTCTTCTCTCCTCCTTCTCCTCCTCCTCCCTTTTATCCTTCATCCTCTGCCTACCCCACATCCATTATTTGTGGACAATATGTATATATATATATATATATATATATATATATATATATATATATATATATATATATATATATATATATATATATATGTATATATATATATATATATGTATATATATATATATATATATATATATATATATATATATCTTAGTATATACATACTTTAGGAAAAGAGGAACACATAGAAGTGCTTGTAAACTATATATATATATATACATATATATATATATATATATATATATATATATATATGTGTGTGTGTGTGTGTGTGTGTGTGTGTATATAAGTTATATGCATGTATATATATATTTATATATACAGTATACAGTATATATACACAGTATATATATATATATATATATATATATATATATATATATATATATATATATATATATATATATATTCTAGTGTAGAAGTTCCCTCGTATATTGCTTATTTATATCAGCATTGAAAATTCTATACATAATAACACATCAGACTTCTTTGCGGGGAAGGTTATACGTATACAAACAAACGCTCTTATATATTGGAGCGTGTATGTGAGTGTTGATAGATAATCCGTAAATTCACTAATTACATATTAATTGCGGATAGTTCCGTGAATCCTCATTATGGTCGATGTTAACTTCAACTGCACAAAATATTGGCTTATTGAGAAAGTCTTTTAAGATTTTTGGTGATCAATCTCCTCTGAAGAATTTTTTTTATTTTTTTCATTCTACCTTGCTTCGAGTATTGTTCTCCTGTCTGGTCTTCAGGTGCTGATTCTCATCTTAATTTGTTGGACAGGACATTACGGTCTATTAAATTTCTTATTCTTGATCTAGATATTATTCTCTGGCACCGTTGCTCAATTAGTTCATTATGAATGTTGTATAAGATTTTTCATAATTCTTAACATTCTTTACATTCAGATCTTCCTGGACAGTTCCATTCTGTTCGTAATACTAGGCAGGCAGTTAATTCAAATGGTCAAGCCTTCTCCATCATGAGGCCTGATACTACACAGTATTCTAGAAGTTTTATTCCAGCTTTGACCAAGTTATGGAATAATCTTAGCAATCGGGTAGTAGAATCAGTAGAACTTCAAAAGTTCAAAGTTTCAGCAAATGTTTTTATGTTGAACAGGCTGACATACTGTAAGTCTTTTTATAGTTTATATATGACATCTGTTTTGAGGTTGTTACTGTTTTTAACATATTTTATTGGAGTTGTTGGTAATGAAAAGGCGGATGCTGCTGCTAAATAAGCCATTAAATTACCACAACAAAACATTGATCTCCCAGTTGGAGATTTGATTACATTATTAAGGCATTTCATATTGGAAAAATGGCAGAATATTTGGAATAATGTTCCAGACAATAATAAATTAAGGCAAATTAAACCGAAGGTTGCTCCTTGGGATTCCTCAACACAAAAGAACAAAAGAACAGAAGTAATTTTAACCAGATTACGAATTGGGCACTCGAGATTGACGGC
>NC_090727.1:164661010-164663510 GCF_036898095.1 Palaemon carinicauda | reverse complement strand
GGTCCCAAGATTTTCATTGAACCCTAATTTGAGTCTACTATTGTAATTAACAAAACATTGCTCTATCAAAATAAGGGTTCCTAGTCAGGAAGGTCCTATCTAAGATTCTAATCAGACAAGACCTATCCCAATCCTACCCCACAAGAAATCCCATAATCACTTGGTGCAAAATCCTAGGCTAGCTGGACCCTCAGACCCAATCCTTGTCTTAAAGATACTGATCAAAACCTCTTAGATGTAAGTGGAGATGAGTACAATCCGAGTTCCTGCTTGAAAAACAGGGAACTGGGTATAGTCCTAGCTCCTGTTTGAAGGACAGGGAACTGGCTGCAATCCGAGTTCCTGCTTGAACAACAGGGACCTGGGTATAGTCCGAGCTCCTGTTTGAAGGACAGGGAACTGGCTGCAATCCGAGTTCCTGCTTGAACAACAGGGACCTGGGTATAGTCCGAGCTCCTGTTTGAAGGACAGGGAACTGGCTGCAATCCGAGTTCCTGCTTGAACAACAGGGACCTGGGTATAGTCCGAGCTCCGGTTTGAAGGACAGGGAACTGGCTGCAATCCGAGTTCCTGCTTGAACAACAGGGACCTGGGTATAGTCCGAGCTCCGGTTTGAAGGACAGGGAACTGGCTGCAATCCGAGTTCCTGCTTGAACAACAGGGACCTGGGTATAGTCCGAGCTCCGGTTTGAAGGACAGGGAACTGGCTGCAATCCGAGTTCCTGCTTGAACAACAGGGACCTGGGTATAGTCCGAGCTCCGGTTTGAAGGACAGGGAACTGGCTGCAATCCGAGTTCCTGCTTGAACAACAGGGACCTGGGTATAGTCCGAGCTCCGGTTTGAACGACAGGGAACTGGCAGCAATCCGAGTTCCTGCTTGAACAACAGGGACCTGGGTATAGTCCGAGCTCCGGTTTGAACGACAGGGAACTGGCAGCAATCCGAGTTCCTGCTTGAACAACAGGGACCTGGGTATAGTCCGAGCTCCGGTTTGAACGACAGGGAACTGGCTGCAATCCGAGTTCCTGCTTGAACAACAGGGACCTGGGTACAATCTGAGCTCCTGCTTGAACAACATAGAAATGGGTACAATCCGAGTTCCTGCTTGAACAACGTAGAAATGGGTACAATCCGAGCTCCTGCTTGAACAACATAGAACTGGCTTCAATCCGAGTTCCTGCTTGAACAACGTAGAAATGGGTACAATCCGAGTTCCTGCTTGAAAAACAGGGAACTGGGTACAATCCGAGTTCCTGCTTGAACAACGTGGAACTGGGTACAATCCGAGTTCCTGCTTGAAAAACAGGGAACTGGGTACAATCCGAGTTCCTGCTTGAACAACCTGGAACTTGGTACAATCCGAGTTCCTGCTTGAACAACAGGGAACTGGGAAAAATCCGAGTTCCTGCTTGAACAACGTAGAAATGGGTACAATCCGAGTTCCTGCTTGAAAAACAGGGAACTGGGTACAATCCGAGTTCCTGCTTGAACAACGTGGAAATGGGTACAATCCGAGTTCCTGCTTGAAAAACAGGGAACTGGGTACAATCCGAGTTCCTGCTTGAACAACGTGGAACTGGGTACAATCCGAGTTCCTGCTTGAAAAACAGGGAACTGGGTACAATCCGAGTTCCTGCTTGAACAACGTGGAACTGGGTACAATCCGAGTTCCTGCTTGAAAAACAGGGAACTGGGTACAATCCGAGTTCCTGCTTGAACAACGTGGAACTGGGTACAATCCGAGTTCCTGCTTGAACAACAGGGAACTGGGAAAAATCCGAGTACCTGCTTGAACAACGTGGAACTGGGTACAATCCGAGTTCCTGCTTGAACAACATTGAACTTTTATCAAAACAAATATACACATCAATTTCCATTATCATTTACTCCAGGAAAGCAATGTTTACCAATAACTGTATCTTTTTCTAATTTGCTTACTTTCCAATTCAAATCCCGGGAACAAACTCCTTTTCCGTTACAAAAAAATCCGCCAGGAACTAATTCAGACTCCCACAAAATATCCTTAACACTCTCTCTCTCTCTCTCTCTCTCTCCTCTCTCTCTCCTCTCTCTCTCTCTCTCTCTCCTCTCTCTCTCCTCTCTCTATATATATATATATATATATATATATATATTATATATATTATATATATATTATATGTATATATTATATATATATATATATATGTTGTGTGTGTGTGTGTGAGTGTGGTGTGTGTTTGTGTTTGTATGTATGTATGTATATATAAATAAAAGCAGATTCCCAACATAAGAGTCTGTCCCAGATAAAAAAAAAATTCCAGTTATCGTCCTTTTCGTATTATTTGTTGAAAAAGTTATGCACAGTTCAGTTTAATATAAAATTTTGTTTATATGTACTCTCCATCTTTTATAATGTTCTAGGAGAGAGAGAGAGAGAGAGAGAGAAGAGAGAGAGAGAGAGAGAGAGAGAGAGAGAGAGAGAGAGAGAGAGAGAGATATTAATGTGGCACAGGTAGG
>NC_090727.1:164651010-164653510 GCF_036898095.1 Palaemon carinicauda | reverse complement strand
TTTTGTTCACCAAGTGCTCTCCATCCCATGCTTATCCCTCTTTTAATTTCGGTCTCGTATCCTGGGGAAGCACTTACTGCCTATCTTAAGTACGTATATTCATTGACAATATCTAGAATTTCGTCCATAACTCTTATTTGTTGTGTTTCTGCATTTTCATTGAGCATAAAGTTAGTAGATTGGCCAAGGCACCAGTCACCCATTGAGATACTACCGCTAGGAACTTATTGGGTCCTTTGACTGGCCAGATTGTATTACATTGGATCCCTTTCTATCTACGGCTATTTTTCCTTTCACTACAAATTATTATTATTATTATTATTATTATTATTATTATTATTATTATTATTATCAGCTACGCAAGAACACTAGTTGGAAGAGCAGGATGCTTAAACCCAAGGGCTCCAACATGGAAAACTGCCCAATGAGGAAAAGTACTAAGGAAGCAGAATAGTGTGGCTGACTGTACCCTCAAGCAAGAGAATTCTAACTTAAGAGAGTGGAAGACCATGGTACTGAGGATATGGCCTTAACCAAGACTAGAGAACAATGATTTGATTTCACAGTATTGTTTAACTAGAAGAGCCATTTACATTAGCTAAAGAGTCTTTTCCACATACACCGAATAGTCTGGCTACTGTTGCTGCAGGGGGCAATTGCTAGGATTTTTCCAAGTTGCACCTCTGTCCTGAATAGTCTCCTAGGCTCCAAAGCCGGGCTATGGACCACAATTCTATCAGTTCATATGACTTATCAATTTTTAGAAATCAGACTGAAGGTAACGCGATGTTTCTCCAAACAAATTGTAAGTGAAAATATGACAAATGTATTAGATCTCGGAATATAAAGTCCCCTTTGGTTTATGAATTCGTTAGAATGAAATTAATGGTAAAAAAAGCAAATGAAAATTTATTCTTAATTGAAAAAAAAAATATGAAAGGGGAAAGATTAATATTCTATTAAACTAAACTGAAATTTTATAAGAAATCTATAATTAACATTATGTAGTTTTAAACCCACATAAAGATAAATATATACACGTAGAGGCGACTCCATCGTGTTTACACAAACAGACAAACAAAGGGAAGGCAAAATAAATACAACCTTGAGAAGCCCTTGAGCATTCTATCTTTTCTTCGCAAAATGAAATAAGCCAGCGCCAAAAAAAAAAAAAAAGAAAAAAAAATTTCGAATATTCTAAGTATGTTTATTTGGTTTTCTTATAGAATCAGTCCCCTGGCGGGACGCAAGATACCCGCCGCTTCTGCCTTTCCAATTTGATTATCGTGAGTGTCCCGGGCTCCCTGGGAAACATACCCTATTTATAATACCATTGTGTGCATGTCCGATACACGCTCCCAGGTGCCACCAGTGGAGACGCGATGGAAATCCCGGGGCGAAAAAATGAATGCAATAGCTTACTCTCTTGAGCATTTTCCCTCAAGGGTAAGAAATTCGCGACACTAATGTAGTTCAAAGTATTTACTGGTTGTAATTCATGTATTTGATATTCTTATATAATATGGGGTTTATGAATTATATCCGCTTCTAATGTTTTTTGAGATATTCTATTTTAATTTTTCATTACCTAGGTCGTTTATTTATTTCCTTATTTCCTTTCCTCACTGGGTTATTTTTCCCTGTTGGAGCCCTTGGGCTTATGGCATCTTGCTTTTCAAACTAGGGTTGTAGCTTATTTTTTATAGAATAGAATACTACGTTAATAATTCCGACAGATTTAGAACAGGATAATGCATGGAGATGAGAGGTTTGGGCGGAAGAAAATGCCTTGTATAGAAGGCATTGGAGACGCCGCATCAGGCAACCAACCCCTTAATGTAGAGATAAGGTTGGGAAAGAAGAAAAATGCACGATGATTTAAAGCTTAAGAAAATTTTAACCGTCAGAATAGAAAATTCACGAGGTGTTTCTTATTTACTTGCAAGCAACTGGAGGGGCCACAGGAGAGCAAGATGAAACAGTGGGCAATCAGTGTTACCACAGTATTCAAGAAGTTTTATTCCAGCTGTGACCAATTTGTGGAATGATTTTTCCTAATCGGGTAGTTGAATCAGTAGAATTTCAAAAGTTCAAACTTACAGCTAATGTTTTTTTATGCTAAACAGGCTGACATAAGTGTTTATATATCAAATATCTGTTTTGATGTTATTACTGTTTTTAGAATATTCAATTGTTAATTTTTTCCTCATCGCTGCTTTCCTCACTGGGATGTTTTTCCTTTTTGGAGCCCTTGGGCTAATAGTATCTTGCTTTTCCTTCTAGGGCTGGCTAATAATAATAATAATATTAATAATAATGATTGGCGATCACGAGTGTAGATGACGTTATAGACGACGCCGTTGTTGAGGCACTGGATGTTCCTGTCTAATGACTATGTTTGCCTGTTCGCAGTTCTGCCCGGGGTCTGGCTCAAGGCATATGTTCGTCTGCCTGTGCCTACTGCCTGCCTTGGGACTGATTGATCTGGTAACACTGCTTT
>NC_090727.1:164636010-164643510 GCF_036898095.1 Palaemon carinicauda | reverse complement strand
ATCACACGAACGGCAACAACGACAAAATCAAATGCAGCTCTTTTGGTCCACTGCAGTACAGAGGGCCTCACCTAAGTGAAATCATGTGTTTGACCCTTTTCATCACCAATCTGACCACTGCTGATTGGTGATGGTGGGAGAATTTAGTCTGATCGCTCATAGCAAACCAACCTAGTATGGTTATTCCTGACAAGTATATCTTTGCTGGTCATGGCAATGCACAAACCCTTTCACCACGTTAAGGAATCTCCACTCAGAAAGAGACACAAATATAGTAAATGAATTGTGGGATAAGGATGAGGTGATATCATCACCACCATTTTGGAGGTCTGAATTGCCATTATATTCACTTGACTGAAGGTTGCTACATTTAGCTCATTTTTTGCTAGGTTGTGGATTACTGTACTCAAGGTGTACAATCAGCAGTCAACATATTTATTTATTTATTTATTTCCACCTCTTTCTACACTATCTGTTTCGTAACTTGCCGCGAAGTAACAGGTGTCAGGGTGCGCTTCTTCGGAGTGAGGTGTGCCAAGGAATCCAATGCCCAAATGAACAAGCATATTCTGCGATAAACAAAAATTATACAGGCCTAACAACCTCACCCCTGATAACTTGCTGAGAAACTGAAAGCCGGGGAAGATGTATGTAGTGAGAGTTTCCAATTTCTATATAGAAGTGAAATTTTTTCAAATTCCTTATTTCATATATATATATATGTGTGTATATATATGTATATATATATTATATATATATATATATATATATATATATATATTATATATATATATATAAACGTATACGTATATATATATATATATATATATATATATAATATATATATATATATATATATATATATATATTATTATTATTATTATTATTATTATTATTATTATTGCCAAGCTACAATTCCAGTTGGGAAAAGCAAGATGCTATAATCCCAAGGGCTCCAGTAAGGAAAAATAGTTCAGTGAGGAAAGGAAATAAGGAAATAATGAATGATGAGAATAAATTAACAATAAATCATTCTAAATAAAGTAACAACGTCAAAACAGATATATATTTCCCATATAAACTAGTATATACATATATATATATATATATATATATATATATATATATATATATATATATATATATATATATATATATATATATATATATATATATATATACCCACACACACACGTGCATATCCTTATCTGAGTGGGAATACCATAACGTGGTGAAGGGATTTATGTGTCGCCATGATCAGCAAAGCTATACTAGTCAGGGTTAACCAGACTAGGCTGGTTTACAATTAGCTATCAGACTAAACTCTCCACCATCACCAGTCCGCAGTGGCCAGCGTGGTGATGAAAACTGGCCAAACCCCAGACTTGAATAAAGACGTCTGAATCGATCGTCCTACAATTAGCTAGAAACGGCTTCATTAATGTTGTTGTTGTTGAATATATGCATGCACGAAATTGACGGATATCAAGAGGGATGGAGTGTCCAATTTCCATTCACATGAAAGTGAATACTTTTCAAATTCATTAATTCTACTTCATAGGTTCACAGGTCCTTCATGGCTCTTGATCGCTCGCGATATGGCACACATTTGCAATTTTCTTCCTCTCTTGAATGGTTCTGGAGTACTTTTCCACTCCCACTCAATATTGGATCTCGTTTCTGGCTGGAATTGAATTGTGTATTGCTTGGCTTGTGACCTCGGCATCTATTTCAAAACGGAGAAAGAACTCTCAGGCCATCGGGAAAGTAAAAAACAGGAAGAACAGTAGCTTGCGTTACTCAAACAATTGCCTAGTCTTCGTTTCCAGAACCCATTCTCTCCCCTTCCCCCGACCGCTACTTTGAATAGTTTATTTGTCTTTGGCCATCCTTTCGGGCTCCAAACCCTTTACACTTTCTGTCGAGAAAGGTTACAAAAAATGTTTCCAATATCCGTGGCCACATTGTTCTTTAGCCCTTTCGTCGATATTTTTTGTTGCATAACTTTGACTAGCAACAACAGCAGGTGGCTGGGGGGGGGGGGGGTCTTCGATAGTGTATGCACTTTGAATGCAATTGCATCACTTTAAATATTATTCAACGTTTTTATTTTTCATCGTGTTTCCTTCAGCATACGTAACTTATCTTTTTAAACGAATAAACATACCCCCATATATCAAGCCTTTCAAGTTATAACTCAACATTTCAGAAAATCTCTAGTTTATTTTTTTTTTTCATTAATCTTAAGTAGGCTTTTCTTTACTTTTTCTTTCTCTTGTACACTTTTGTAATTTTTATTGTTATTTGGTTATCTTTATTCACTAATACTCAATAAAAATATATAAAAATTTTACTTAGTCTTTAGAGGTATAAATAATTCATGCTTATCGCTGCGGTTATTTATCTAATAGAATTTTTAACGTTTGGCGGAATACATTTTTAAGAAAATATATCTTTTAAATTTTCCATAAATGATCAATATTGACATCTATTGTTTCTAAAGCATATTTTTTTGGTATTTTTTATTTTCTTTTTTTTTTTCTTTTCTTATTTTTTTTTCTTTTTTGTGTTATAATCAGTTTTGTCATTACTCAAAGATTATGATTGTTCGAAGAGTCAAGTTGTATCATTCTGACCCATATTTAAAACATGAATGAAAGCTAAAACATACGAGATCCTCTTAAGTTGATCTTAATTATAAAGTCTTGCCTATTTCTTTAAACATTTTAAATCTAGTTATCCTTTCATTAGGAGGTCGATTATCTAATTGTTTCTTACTCTTCAAAGTAATTACCGGATTTCACAATGAGGGTTTACACGGCATTAATCTGAAAGTATGTCTGTCAAACGTTATTCCCTCGTATTTGTCATGGAAAATAGATATTCTCAGAAAAAAATCTGATTTTGAGTGGTGACAATTGAGTTCTATTAACAATAATGAAAATGAAGTTTGAATGACGTGAGTGAAAAAGAAGCTTTATGAATATCACTGAAAATGAAGTTTTATGAACATCAGTGAAATCTGAACATCGGGGAAAATTAATTTTTATGATCATCAGTGAAAACGAAGTTTTATGAATATCACTGAAAATGAAATTTTATGAACATAAGTGAAATCGGAACATCGGTGAAAATTAAGTTTTATGAACATCAGTGAAAATGAAGATTTATGAATATTACTGCAAATGAAGTTTTATGAGCATCAGTGAAATCTGAACATGGTGAAAATGAAGTTTTGTGAGCATCAGTGAAAATGGAGTTTTATGAATATCACTGAAAATGAAGTTTTATGAACATCAGTGAAATCTGAACATCGGTGAAAATTAAATTTTGTGAACGTCAGTGAAAATGAGGTTTTATGAACATCAGTGAAATATGAACATCCGTCAAAATTAAGTTTTATGAACATCACTAAAAATGAAGTTTTATGAACATCAATGAAATCTGAACATCGGTGAAAAATTAAGTTTTGTGAACGTCAGTGAAAATGAGGTTTTATGAGCAACAATGAAATATGAGTATCGGTGAAAATTAAGTTTTATGATCAGGGAAAATGAAGTTTTATGAACATCAGTGAAGTCTAAACATATGCGAAAATGAAGTTGCTTCCGGTCAAAGACAATGACGACGAAACAGTCTGACGCCTAAATGGTTAACCCTTTAAGTCCAATTATTTTTTTCTGACACTGAATCCGCGACTCCAAGTGGACTAACCCGAAAAGTACCAAACTCGATTGTTAATGTATCAGTTTCCATAATCCCTCAACTTCCTCACCGGGCAATACCAATACTTCACACCAAAGTTTTTTTGCTGTTCAGGTAGGAAGTTGGCCAGGGGCACCAGTCACCCGTTGAGATACTACCACTAGAGAGTTATGGGGTCTTGACTGGCCATGCAGTACTGTATTGGATCCTTCTCTCTGGTTACGGTCCGTTTTCCCTTTACCTACAGAGAGCGAATAGTCAGGCCTAATCTTTACTTATTCTCCTCTGTTCTCATACACCTGACAACATTGATATTACCAAACAATTCTTCTCCCATGGGTTACAGCACTGTAATTGTTCAGTGGCCACTTCCTCTTGTTAAGGGTAGAAGAAACTCTTTAGCTATGGTAAGTAGCTCTTTTAGGAGAAGGACTCTCAAAAACCAACCATTGTTCTAAAGAACAATGGTTTTATAGTACCATGGCCTTCCACTGTCTTGGGTTAAAGTTCTCTTGCTTGAGGGTACGCTCGGGCACACTATTCTATCTTATTTCTCTTCCATTTGTTTTGTTAAAGTTTTTATAGTTTATATAGGAAATATTTATTTTAATGTTACTGTTCTTAAAATATTTTATTTTTCTTGTTTTCTTTCCTCACTGGGCTATTTTCCCCGTTAGAGCCCCCGGGCTTATAGCATCTTGCTTTTCAACTAGGGATGTAGATTAGCAAATAATAAAAATAATAATAATAATAATAATAATGAATATATATATATATGTATATATATGTATATATATGTATATATATATATATATATATATATATATATATATATATATATATATATATATATATTATATATATATATGTAATATAAGCCCATACATGTGTGTTATTCCTTAAAATATGATTAGTTCAGTAATTTATTATCATTATCATCACAAGCAGCTATACCAATTCACTGCAGGACAAAAAGGCCTCAGACATGTCCTTTCACTCCCGTCTGATTATGGTCTTTTTGTGTCGTCTATACCCGCAAATTTTCTCAGCTCCTCAATACATCGTCTTGTCTTCCATCCTCTGCTTCTTTTGCAAGTCCTAGGGACCCATTCCGTTATGTTTAATGTCAATCTATTATCTTTTAATATCCATCTATTATCTGTTATTCTCCCATAATCATTATTAAATATACCTTTCTAAAGTAATTAACCTGGCTTATTTGGAAAGCCATGCATCCTTCCAAATTTGCATATCTCATGTCGTCCTGCTGTCAAATTATCACTCAGACACGGAGAACCTGATGTGACTGTGGTGCCAGAAAATGTTTAATGTACTTTACATGTTTGGACTCAAAGCTAATCATTCCTCAACCACCCTCCCCTCACCCCGATAAAAAAGGTGAAAGGAAAGTTATCATTGATTGCTGCTTAAGAAAATTATAAAAATACTTAAAATTCTATTGCGTCTAAATCTGAAAATTTACCACGAGGTGCTATGATTTGCTGTCGAAATTTATGAGGTAATGGATACTTTGTATGTTGAAGTGAAATCATGAGCTGAAAAGATGAATGAGATAGTTCTTGATAGTTGAGTTTCCAGATGGATGCAGTTCATTGGTTGTAACTGTCTAAAGGACTTTGGATGCCTTTGTTGTTTCACATAAAGATTCATCATTTATTTATCTATCTTGGAGTATAGCAGTTTTTATGAATTGGTATGTGGTAACTTTTTAATGCGTAAGATTTTGTTGAAGTGGGTGGACTATTTTCACGTAAATTTGTGTTGAAGTCAGTGAATATTTTCACGTAAATTTGTGTTGAAGTGAGTGAATATTTTTACATAAAGTTGTATTGAAGTGAGTGAATATTTTTACGTACAGTTGTGTTGAAGTGAGTGAATATTTTCACGTAAATTTGTGTTGAAGTGAATGAATATTTTTACATAAAGTTGTGGTAAAGCGAGTGATCATTTTCACGACGTCAAAAGTATATGTTGGATAGAAACATTATTGAATATTGTGCCGTGTACATATCCAGTAACTACTGAACTTCACCGTTGAATGATTTAGCTCTAAAAAAGAATATACCAAAGCGAAAGTAATAGGCAAATCCGTCAACAATATCGTGCACAAAGCGTCCCTTAAACCTGATCTCGATAGCTCTTAAAGTATCCGCAAATTGACATCATGATTCCGATCGCTCTTTCTCTCATGAAACCTCGTCGTTCGAGATACCCCTTGACTATATTGTCGTTGCAGTCATGACTGCTTATGTCGTCTTAAAGGCGTAGGAGAGAGAGAGAGGAGAGAGAGAGAGAGAAGAGAGAGAGAGAGAAACTGGGGTAGACAGTGACGGAGAGAGAGAGAGAGAGAGAGGAGAGAGAGAGAGAGAGAGAGAGAAACTGGGGTAGACAGTGACGGAGAGAGAGAGAGAGAGAGAGAGAGAGAGAGCGGACAGAGAATGATAGACTGGGGCAGACAGACAGAGAGAGAGAGAGAGAGAGAGGAGAGAAGAGAGAACTGGACAGAGAGAGAGAGAGAGAGAGAGAGAGAGAGAGAGTGTGTAAAGCTTTTCCTTTGGTAGAAGAGCAGAGACGTCGAGCTTAAGACGTGATCCAGAATAATCAAGGGGTGAAAAAAAGATGGAAGATAAACAGAGGCGAGGCGGCACTGCGAGATGTGAGATGAAAACATCATCTCCCAGTTTTACAAAGACGGTAATAGTGAAGGTGGAGGGGGTGAGGGTGGGGAGGGTGGAGGAGGAGGGGGGAAGGTGGAAGTGGAGGGGGTATACTGCAAGAAGAAAAAGAAGAAGAAGAAGAGAATGCTGAAATGGCCTTTTCCTTTAAGAAATACAATAGAAACAAACGCTTCAATGTATTCGCTAGTCTTTTGGGTGCGCCCTGGGGTTTCTTACCGTTTGAGAATATCTTTAGCATTATTCTGAGAGAGAGAGAGAGAGAGAGGAGAGAGAGAGAGAGGAGAAGGGGGCGGACGAGGGAAAGATAGAGAAGCATGTCTTTTTAATAGGGTGTGCCAGAGTATCTGTGAACGTGCGTTTGTTAGCTCGAGAGAGAGTTTTATTTTGATGATGTATACATATATATATATATATATATATATCATACACACAAATACATACATACATAGAGTATACATACAAACACACTCATATATACTGTGTATATATATATATATATATATATATATTTCAGTCAGCCACAGGCTCACGTGAAAGAAGATACAACTAATAAAATATTTAATTGCATTTATTCTTCAATTAAATTTTATCTACCTTGATTCTTTTTAAACAGAAATAAGTTTTCTTACCCATCTTAACCATTTAGTTATCAGGAAACATATGTCGATTGAACTGCTTATTCCTGTCGAAGTTCAGGGGAATTCAAGTGATTGGTTGAAAATGGATTGCAGAAGTTTGAATGCGTAAACGTTAGTTTAAAGGCTTAAAGGCCGCTCATGAACAGCGCCATTCCTTGCAGGGCAAAGCCCTAGAGACTGCCCTATATCCTCATCGCCAAGCCCCCTCTCCACCCAAGCTAAGACCAGGGAGGCCAGGCAAAATCTGCTGATGACTTAAAAGGTTGATCCATAGGCCCCCCTAAACCCCAATTTTAGCTCAAAAGGATGGTGAGGTTGCAGACACTACGAGAAACTATCGAGCTTGAGCGGTACTCGAACCCCAGGCAGGGTTGTTTCCAATATGATAGCTAAGTTTAAGCTGTTTTGTCTGCTCTTAGTTTTGATTGTCGGTCACAACATTAATAGCATTGTGAGTC
>NC_090727.1:164623510-164631010 GCF_036898095.1 Palaemon carinicauda | reverse complement strand
TTTTCATAGCTGAACGATATACGAAGACATTACTATCTTTAAACCAACTATCATCCATATATGTTTCTTCAAAAAGGCCCATAAGAGAAACAAAGGAAATATAAATGAATCTCTATATTTCGACCAATACACATTGACCCTATTCAGGGTGTAAAGGAAAAATGAAGAATAGAGTGGACTTTACATCTTGAAGAAGGCCAATGTGGATTGGTCGAAATATAGTGATTTATTTATATTTCCCTTGTTTCTATTATGGGCTTCTTTGAAGAAACACGTTAAACTGTTCAATTACAGTTAGTAAGACCTACTCATGTATGTCAAGGCCAAATAGAACGAAAACTGTCGCAAAAAGAGAGAAATAGTAATCTGCTGAATTGTGTCTCGGAGAGAATGAAATAATTTGCAAAGTGTTATGAAAGGCATCACGAGAACAAGGATCACAAAACAATCAATCTGATATAAAGAAAAGGGTTCGAAAAAAGTAAAACAAAACGAACAAGAGATTGGATCTCTCTCTCTCTCTCTCTCTCTCTCTCTCTCTCTCTCTCTCCTTTATACAAAGTCAACAGCACCTGGAATCTATTGCATCAGGAAACTAGTTGGCAGTGTGTGTGTGTGTGTGTTTGTATGTATTTCTCTTGGAATATCCTTGGATGGAAGAAAATTTCGTCATTCGACTTCTCCCCCCCCCCCCTAGTCTCCTTCATGTTATTCCTAATTCATTCCCCACCCCCTCCTCCTCAAATCTCTCATTCATGTCATTCTTTACTCAATCCCCACCTTAACAATCTCTCTCTCTCTCTCTCTCTCTCTCTCTCTCTCTCTCTCTCTCTCGTGGGTGTATCTTAAATCAGCCTGAACTCACGTTTGCATTACTGACACGCTAAAGTGATATAATGAGAACAAATAATTCTCTCTCTCTCTCTCTCTCTCTCTCTCTCTCTCTCTCTCTCTCTCTATTGCCATTATCCATGAATAAACACCGTCAGCGTATTACTTTGTTTCTGTGGAATTGAAGATATTCGTTATTTGTGATGAAATAAAGAGACCATCGCTCCTCTTCGCCACTGAGTTTTTAAAGGAAGATGGTTTGTGCCGGTTAACAGGAACGCGGCTGATCTCGCCCTAGAGAGAGAGAGAGAGAGAGAGAGAGAGAGAGAGAGAGGTTTAAGTTGATGCTGTCATTTATAACTAATCATTTTGAAGAGACAGACTGATAGACAGACAGAGGTTTTAGTTGATGTTATCCTTTATAGCAAATCATTTTGAAGAGAGAGAGAGAGAGAGAGAGGAGAGAGAGAGAGAGAGAGAGAGTGTGTGTGTTCGTTTCATGTAAGTGCAAAGCTAAAACTCTATTAACCTCATTGTAATGAAACTGTCCAAAACAGAAATTAAAAATGCATGTATGTTTTTTTTTTTTAATCCTAGAAGTCCAACAGTCAAACTCGTGTCAGCCAAAATGTTTTACGTGTCTGTACGCAAGTTTAGTTACGCAAAACTGGAAATGAATATTTTGTTGAGGTGAGTTGCATTGTAGTAACGGGTATAAAAAAAAGTAAGATCATTGTTGAATGTTTCAATTTGTTCTTCTAGAATCTAGACATAAATATTTTCTAAAGCCTGTTGAAATAACTTCATCCGTAATCCATCTTATTGTCTTTGAAGGTTAGCGACCGGATGTATTGTGGAGAAAGCATGCCATTATTATTATTGTTGTTGTTGTTGTTGTTGTTGTTATTATCATTTTTAATTTTTTCGATTATTTCCCTCAGTTTATTATTTATAGAATGATTAAAATTATTATTTCGTATTTTTAGTCTCTCAAAGATCAAGGAATTCAAAGTTTTTTTTATGTAGATGTGTTGGTTTTACTATTTCCGGGTGATGAAATTCTGAGTTCCTAAAATTTTATAATTTATAAAAAGCTAGAGCTTTTGCCATTACGTTTAAACAAGTTCATATTTCCCATCCCATTTCGAAATTTCTAGAATCCAAAACATTTAGTTTAAATAGTTTAAAGGGGCGCTCATGAATGGCAGAGGGAAGGGACAGTGACATTGCCATATCAAGCAGGGCAATGCCCTAGAGACTTACCATACATACATATGATCAGCGCCCAAGCCCCCTCTCCACCCAAGCTAGGAACAAGAAGGGCCAGGCAATGGCTGCTGATGACTCAACAGGTAGACCTATAGACTCCCCCAAACCCTTCATCCTTAACTCTTGAGGATGGTGAGGCTGCAGCTACGGAAAGAACTAACGAGTTTATACATGAGTCGAACCCCAGTCTGGCGATCACCAGGCAAGGACGTTACCAACAAGCCACCACAACCGTATACAAAAATAATGATGCCCTTTAAAGAGAATATAGTTATGAATATATTAAATTTCTATATCAGCCTCCCATGAGAAGTGGTAGAACTTAGAATAAATAGAGTATAGACAAAAAAAACTCAGGGCATAAAATACAAAGATACTTTATAAGTCAATTTGAACATATAATGACGTACATTAAAAATAAATACTTTGTGTTCGTCTATTTCCTCTCTGTATTTGTGCCAGTTTAATTTCAATCGAACATTTCACCGAGTATCAAAAGAGAAGCTATTTTTTTCTGTTGATATTACTGGGGAACGTGACCTCGTAATTTAAAAAGTCTCTCTCTCTCTCTCTCTCTCTCTCTCTCTCTCTCTCTCTCTCTCTCTCTCTCACATTATATATAGATATTACATAATATACAGTATATGGCATAAATATATCCATAGTAGGTTGGCCAGGGCACCAGCCACCCGTTGAGATACTACCACTAGAGAGTTATGGCGTCTTTTGACTGGTTACGGTTCATTTTCCCTTTGCTTACACTTACACCTAATAGTCTGGCCTATTCTTCACATATTCTCCTCTGTCCTCATACACCCGACAACACTCAGATTACCAAACAATTCTTCTTCACCCAAGGGGTTACTGCACTGTAATTGTTCAGTGGCCACTTTCCTTTTGCTAAGGGTAGAAGGGACTCTTTAGCTATGGTAAGCAGCTCTTTAAGGAGGACACTCCAAAATTAAACCATTGTTCTCTAATCTTGGGTAGTGCCATAACCTCTGTACCATGGTCTTCCACTATCTTGGGTTAGAGTTCTCTTGCCTTAGGGTACACTCGGGCTCACTGTTCTGTCTGGTTTGTCTTCCTCTTGTTTTGTTAAGTTTATATAGGAGATATTTATTTTAATGTTACTCTTCTTAAAATAGTTTATTTTTCCTTTTTTCCTTTCCTCACTGGGCTATTTTTCCCTGTTGGAGCCCCTTGGGTTTATAGCATCCTGCTTTTCCAACTAGGGTTTAATCTTAGCAAGTAATAATAATAATAATAATAATAATAATAATAATAATAATAATAATAATAATAATAATAATAATAATAATAATTTGAGTGAGGCTTGAACCCCAGTACCGCAGATCACAAGACAGGGACGTAGTATGAAGATATCTTTAATGCCAGCTTTATCAGTCATTCACTTGATTTTCAACGCTAAAAATGCCCTTAATACATCTTACAGTTATAAGAGGATAAAGCGTTGAACTTATCTTTTAGGATAAATTGGAAATTTATTAAATGAAATAAATATCAACACCGCTCAGTTATTTTTTTATGTATGCGTGTATATATATATATATATATATGTGTGTGTGTGTGTGTGTGTGCATGTATGTATGTATGTATATATATATATGTATATATATATATATATATATATATTTATATGTATGTATATATATGTATATGTATGTGTATATATATATATATATACATATATATGTGTGTGTATGTATGTATGTATGTATATATATATGTATGTATATATATATATATATATATACATATATATATATATATATATATATGCACTTTTAGAAATACATAAGTAATAAAATTCCAGCTTTTAACATTATTTGGAGAATGAAATATTAATTGTCAAAATAAAAGAAATTTCATTTAAATGTGAAAGGAATATTACTTTACAGAGATGTATTCAAGAAGACTAATTCAAGTAATAAAAAGGAAGTGTTTTATTTGGATAAAGAAGAAATAAGATAATGAGGTGGTCAAAGCGATAACAAGAAAGTGTTCAATTGCAAGTAAGAGTAAACAAGCAAAAATGGAAAACGGAGAAAGGGAAGGGGAGCTAAGAAAAATTATAGCTGATACGACATTATAAGATATATGGTGAGGATATCCATATTATTGAAGTAATTTCCCTTACGTAATAAAAAGCAAGTGTCTATATATATATATATATATATATATGTATATATATACAGTATATATATATGTATATATATAGTATATACATATATATATATATATATATATGTATGTATATATATATATATATATATGTATATATGTATATATATACAGTATATACATATATATATATATATATATATATATGTATGTATATATATATATATATATATATATATAAAAGTATCCACATACAAAAATATATATCCATACACTTGCCCAACCCCAAGGGGTTGGGGTGTGGATCTTTTCACGTGTGTGGGGGCATCTATCTAAATATTTCGACATCATTTTGACGGGTCGCGTACACTAGTTATAATATGCACAACTACTACAGATTAAACTTTCTAATTAAGCGGCTTAATAAATGGTGTCGCTTTAAGTGTTTAATTAGTGCGTAATATTTTTATTTAATTTGTGCGTAATATTTTTATGTAACAAAGCTTTTTTTATTGTGCCTGTTATCTTTAGAAGGGTCTGTTTGATAATATTGGATCAACTAGCTATTTAACTTAGAAATTTTTAATCAAGAATTTTTATTGTATAGGTCTGTAGCGCATGGTTTCCTTAGCAATATTAGCAAAAAATAATATTGGCGTAAAAGTTTTATCATCACACGATCAGAATATTTGCGTAATATTTAGCATAGAGCAAAAATTAGGTTAGCGTGATATTTAGCATAGAACAAAAATTTTAATTTTGGGTAATATCTAGCATAGAGAAAAAATTTGAATTTTTTTGCAATTTTTAGCATAGAGCAAAAACTATATTTTTTTTTGCGTAATATGGCCTATTTAGCATAGAGCAAAATTTGAATATTTGCCGAATATTTAGCATAGAACAAAATTTAGAATGTTTGCGTAATATTCAGCATAAAAAAAATTATTTTTTTGCGTAATATTTAGCTTAATACAAAAATTAGAATTTTTGCGCAATTATTAGCGTAGGGCAAAAATGTTTATTTTTGCGTAATATGTAGCCTAGAGCAAAAATTATGATTGTCTAAGATGCGTATTAATAATAGAGACATAGGGCAAGAATATTGCGTAAAAAGAATTTATCGTTACCAGCTCCAGCCACGTTTCAGCTGTAAGAAAGATTACATTGATATGTATTGTGAATATTGCTCTTAAAATGAAGAGACCAAGCAAACCAGAAACATTGGATGCTAATTGAAACGTATATTTTTTAATACAGTTCTAAATATAAACAGTTTATTTACTATCAACAATTTTTCACTTTAAACATTTCAAAATAAATATGATTTGAAATTGATATTTACCTTCTTTGTCATTGCGCTGAAATTGTTCCTGTCAGTTAAACATAGATAACATTTTTTTTCTTATATTTTTAACCAACTGTTTGGAAAAATAATATGTCAATATTTGTCTCACTGAGTTTTCAACTTCTGATAACGAGAGAGAGAGAGAGAGAGAGAGAGAGAGAGAGAGAGAGAGAGAGAGAGAGCGCCTTTCATCTTACGTGTTAAATGTTCTATTTATATGCAAAATAACCCAAACATATTCTACCTTACTGAGAGAGAGAGAGAGAGAGAGAGAGAGAGAGAGAGAGAGAGAGTCCGCATTCAATGCTGTTAACTTTATAAGGTTCGTATTTCTCACCTACTCTTCTTCTTCTCTTACTCCTTCTCCCATTTACCCCCCTTGGTCGTACATTAGAGAGAGAGAGAGAGAGAGAGAGAGAGAGAGAGAGAGAGAGAAAGGGGGCGAGTGATTCTCTCAGACTTCAGCTCCCAATCCTCATTGGATCCACCTCTTGAGGTTTCTTCAACAACAAGGTAAGTTGGGTACACTGTTATCCCTAGTGGCAAGCCAGACTTCCTCCCAAACTTCCAGGCTGAATTTTGGGGGAAAAGATGTTTCTAAAAGTAACATTTATGTTTAAGAGGAAAAGAGAAAAACTTTTTTTTTTTTTTTGTTAAAAGTTGAGGAATTTTTCTCAATTTTTTTTTCAAGTTGAAGAATTTTTCTTTTTTTATAAACAGGATCTTGTATAGAATAATAAATTTTGCTTTCAAGTTTTTAGTAAAGTTTTGAAATCAGACAATGTGTTAGAAGGAATCATATTTAGTAAGGAATTGAGTTAAGAATCGTTGTAAAAAATAACATATTTATAATCAAAGTGGAAAGATAATAACTATTTTTTTTTTAAACATTTGATATTTTTCTGTTTATTTAGGATTTTATATAAACTTATATTTCGTGTTTTTGAGAAAAACCTTCGAGATTGACAAGAGTTCAGTAACATAGTTAAGATTAAAAAGTAGTTAGATTAGATGCTTCATGACATTTTGTTTATATTTTTAGAATGAGAAAAGGATAAAAAGTGAAATATTTGTTTAGAAAATTATTTGTCACTGTGGATTTAATTTTTTTTTTATTGACAAAAGCTATTATCTAAGCTTAAATATACCGTATATAATTTGGTTGAAAACAAGTCGATGTAGTAGATTTTGTTGAAAACAAGTTGACGTAGTAATTTGGTTGAAAACAATAGTAAATTTGGTTGAAAACCAATTGATACAGTAAAGTTATATTTAATTCTCATCTCATTTCGTTTGATATCAAGAGGTTTTTAGGATGTAAATATTTTTTGATGATTTTTTACCGAGCTCTTGCATAAAATGACGCATTTTGCATAAAAGACGAGGAAATCAATTTGTTACTGAGCTTTCATAGTTAGAAAGTAAAATATCTCACTATATAGTAAAGAGCAAGTACCTGGCTATATATATACATATATATATATATATATATATATATATATATATATATATATATATATATATATATATATATATATATATATATATATATCTTTCCTCATACGCTTATGGGGGAGAGGAGATAGTTCCTGAGAGTTATACTCGGAAACCACTCTCACACAAATTGCCGAACCAGCTGGTTGTAGTTAGGTGGAGGGATGGGAAGGGTTGGATCTGTGTGAATGTTCACATATTTATCTAAATATTTAGATGTTGTTTTTGACGGGAAATGGTACTCTAATTTATGACATTTCGTTTCGAAAATAATTTCTATGGTAAGAATAAACCTTTATATTTTTAGTACATTTTATAGAGACCTTACTTGTGATAATCAGCTTTAAGGTAAGTGACGCTCTCTAGAAAGTAACATACATATGGGAATTTTTTTTTTTTTTATTAAATTTGTTAAG
>NC_090727.1:164601010-164621010 GCF_036898095.1 Palaemon carinicauda | reverse complement strand
TGATCTCTATTACATTCTGGCTCTTGTATGTCCACTTTTAAAATGGCAGAAGATTTACCTACTTTGATTAAGACGATATTCTTTTTTTTTTTTATCCTGGGCTATCGATGTTCCTTGAGATGTTGCTCTGTCAGAAAATGTATTGCACACTAGAGCACTATTCAATAGCGAGGTGTAGCACCCCCCCCCTCCCCCCCGTGTGGTGAAGGGGTTGTCGTGGGTCCTTGTTATGCAAAATTGAAGTACCGATTCTCTATTTTATATGCATGTATATATATATATATATATATATATATATATATATATATATATATATATATATATATATATATATATATATATATATATATATATATATATATACTGTAATATGTATATATATATATAATATATATATATTTATATTATGTAATATATATATTTTCAAATATATATGTATATATTATGTTTTATATGTAATGTAATATATATATATATATATATATATATATATATATATATATATATATTATATAATGTCTGCGTGTTTTTGTGAATGAGGGAAACAATATTATTGAGAATTAGTGAACCTTTACTTAAATTTATAGAACTCAATTTTCTACATTAGATTTTTTACAAACATATTAAACATTAGCCTTATTTCTATAATCAAATTTTGATTTAGAAGTATAGTATGATAATCTTGTTATATAAATATCTCAAAATACTGCATATCATAAATACCACCCTGTTCGTAATATTAGGTATGCCGTTAATTATAATAGTCAGGCCTTCTCCATCATATGGCTCAATACTACACTGTATTGTATAAATTTTATGCCAGCTATGACCAAATTGTGGAATGGTCTTCGTAATCGGGTGGTTGATCGGTAGAACTTCAAAAGTTCAAACTTGCAGCAAATGTTTTTATGTTGAACAGGCTAAGTCTCTTTTTATAGTTATTATATGAAAGATCTGTTTTAATGTTTCAACTGTTCTTAAAGTATTTTATTTTAATTGTTTATTACTTTTCATATAATTTGTTTATTTCTGTATTTTCTCCCCTCAGTGTAGCTTAACTGATAAAAATAATAACTCCATAAACGGAAATCTCATTTGAGGGTTATGGTGGCCGATGTGGTAACGTCCTTGACTGGTGAACGCCAGACTGGGGTTCGAGTCCCGCTCAAACTCGGTAGTTTCTTTGGTCGCTGCAACCTCACCATCATTGTGAGCTACCGATGGGGGTTGGGGTTAGGGGAGCCTGTACGTCTATCTGCTGAGCCATCAGCAGCCATTGCCTGGCCCTCCTTGGTCCCAGCTTGGTTGGAAAGTGGGTTTGGACGCTGATCAGTTTCTCGGGCATTGTCCTGCTTGAGAGGGCAGTTTCAATGTCCCTTGCATCTGCCATACATGATCGGCCTTTAAACCTTCAAACAAGATTCAATGAAGTGAAAGGAACCTCTTTTGTTACTCTTTTAGAATACATTGTCCGAGACAGGATTAAGTGAATCATAAGGAGTAAGAATTGTCGTTCAATTGTCGTAAATAATGGCCCTCGGTAAAGTGATTACTGTTCTTAGAATATTTTATTATAGTTGTTCATTATTTCTCATGAAGTTTGTTTCCTTATATCCTTTCCTCGCTGGGCTATTTTTCCCTGTTGGAGCCCTTGGGCTTATAGTATCCTGCTTTTCCAACAAAGGGGTGTAACTCAGCTAGTCATAATGATAATAATGATCATCATCATCATCATCATCATCATCATCATCCTATGCCTATTGACGCAAAGGGTCTCTGTTAGATTTCACCAGCCTTCTCTCTCTGTCTTCCGCTTTTAAATCAATACTTCTCCCTTCATCATCTCCTACTTCACGTTTCATCGTCCTCAGTCATGTAGGAAAGTTACAACATATAATGAAGTAGAATATTTTATGCCATATGCTCTGCACAACCGAAATGTGCTATCACCGCTGATATGAATTCCAGTCATTTTGTCACATTTTGTCACAGAAAACTAAATTTTAATACGAGATTCCATGCACAAAAATATTTCTAACTGATCTTGACGAATTATCTTTCTTCCTTCTATAAAAGCAACGAAAGGAAAAGGACAGATATTACATAATTTTTACCAATGATACCGATATTAAGGTTACTAAAGCATTAACCAATGCCTCAGTTAATGCTAGTTTTATTGAAACTTTTTTATTTTATTTATTACAGTAATTAAGCTGAGTCTTCAGCAGCCATTGGCTGGCCCTCTCTGGTCCTAGCTTGGGTGAAGAGGGTGCTTGGGTGCTGATTATATGTATATATGGTCAGTCTCTGGGGCATTATCCTGCTTGCTAGTGCAATATCCCTGTCCCTTGCCTCTGTCATTCATGAGTGACCTCTAAATCTTTATGGAAAACTACTTAATTAACATTTAAATTATCTTTCTGAAGGATAAAAGTTATTGTTGGACACTTCTGTTCTTACACAACTTGGTTTTTTTCGTCCTGCTGAAGGGATTTCACCCTTATAATGCTGCATAGTATTTACCCACTGCTTGTACAAAAATTCACCATAGACCGCAAGTTTGGTTGTCAGTGTTCTGGAGGCCCTAATCTGCCTGTGCCATAAGCAGCCAGGTTTGGTGGAGTCATATCTATTTATATCTGTCTATCTAAAAACATCATCCCTGTATAATAAAGAAAAAGTGTCATGGGAAAGAGGGATTAGTCATACACTGGTAAGAGTGGGGTACTCCGAGAGGTACACTTGTAGAGGGGGGGGGGGTGGGGTTTGATTCTGTTTATGGGTGTAAGCATGCATGTGTGTTCATATCTTTTGAAATATTTAGACGTAATTTTTTTCAGTATAAATACACGGGTGTATGTTTTATATGTATATATATATATATATATGTATGTATGTTTATATGTATATATATACATGCAGTATATAGATATGTATGTGTATATACATGCAGTATATAGATATATATGTATATTTATAGATATATATATATATATATATATATATATACATGCAGTATATAGATATATATAAAATGAAAGTGGGGTTGTGACAGAGTCTGTGTTGTTTACGCCTAGCGCACGTACAGACCAGGCAGTTAAGCCAATAGTCATCAGGGCAGGTTGTTAATCCAAGCATTCTTAGGTCAGTCAGTTTATCAATAAGCCAGACAGTTAAGCCAAACATTATCAGGCCAGGTAGTTAAGTCAAGCCTTATCAGGGCAGGTAGTAGAGCAAAGTATAATCAGGTCAGGTAGCTAAGCCAAGACTTACCAGGCCAGGCTTTTATGGCAAGCATTATCAACACACGCAGGTAAGCCAAGCATTATCAGGCTGGGCAGTTAAGCCAAGCATTATCAGTATGGCAGTTAAGTCAAGCATTATCAGGCCTGGTAGTTAAGGCAAGCATTATCTGGACTGGCAGTTAAGGCAAGCATTATTAGGCTCTGTAGTTAAGCCAAGCATCACCAGGCTCGGAAGTTAAGCCAACCATCACCAGGCTCGGCAGTTATGCCAAGCATTATCGGGACCAGCAATTAAGTCAAGCATTATCAGGCCTGGTAGTTAAGGCAAGCATTATCTGGACTGGCAGTTAAGGCAAGCATTATTAGGCTCTGTAGTTAAGCCAAGCATCACCAGGCTCGGAAGTTAAGCCAACCATCACCAGGCTCGGCAGTTATGCCAAGCATTATCGGGACCAGCAATTAAGTCAAGCATTATCAGGCCTGGCAGTTAAGGCAAGCATTATGAGGACCAACAGTTAAGTCAAGCATTATCAGGCCTGTCAGTTAAGGCAAGCATTATGAGAACCAGCAGTCAAGTCAAGCATTATCAGGCCCGACAGTCAAGTCAAGCATTTTCAGGCCTGGCAGTTAAGGTAAGCATTATGAGGACCAGCATTTAAGTCAAGCATTATCAGGCCCGACAGTTAATTCAAGCATTATCAGGCACATCGGTTGATACAAGCGTTATCAGGACCGGCAGTTAAGGCAAGCATTACCAGGGCCGGTAGTTACGCCAAGCATCACCATGCTCGGCAGTTAAGCCAAGCATTATCAGGCCAGTCACCTTTTTATTTAGGTACCACTCAGTTGAGAGAAATGTGACATTTGGAAAGTTACAGATATGTCTAATGTCTTTTGCTGAAATAGTATGTATGAATTATTCTTTCATTCGCCAAATAATTAGATGGTTAACATTTAAAACTAACTAAATTATCCAGTGATTAATGAGCAATATTATTTATCCTTGTTTTATAAGAATAGTTTTTTCCTATATGATTTGGATAATCTAGTCTATAATACAAATGATAAGAAGTTTTTAAGGTTTATTTTAGTATTTCTTGATAGAGTAGAGTAATAGTGGCTTCTATAAATCTCCATTAATAACTACAATTATGCAGAATGGAGCTAGTCGCCCTGCTTAGGAGTAATGCTACCAATAAACGCTGAAAGGTCAGGAAATAAAGTAAAGTGTTCTTAGTAAGAAACGGTAAATAAAAACACAAATTTGATCTTTTATGATCACAGAGGTACCATTTAAAATCAGTGAGGATATCTATTACTTTTTTTACAGTTATATATTGATGACCAGCTGTCTTATCATAAAAGAGGTCAAGATTTCATAAAAGATGTTAAGATTTTCAATTTCGAATGTTCAGTATTGTGATTTGAACAAACCTTGCCGAGGAAAAGTAAATCTTAAGGGCTTGACTCTCTCTCTCTCTCTCTCTCTCTCTCTCTCTCTCTCTCTCTCTCTCTGCCGAGGGTAAGTAAATCTTAAGAGCTTGACTGCTCTCTCTCTCTCTCTCTCTCTCTCTCTCTCTCTCTCTCTCTCTCTCTCTCTGTTTATGGCGAGGATAGGTAAATCTTAAGGGCTTGACTGCTCTCTCTCTCTCTCTCTCTCTCTCTCTCTCTCTCTCTCTCTCTCTCTCTCTCTCTCTCTCTCTCTCTCTCTCTCTCTCTCTCTCTCTCTAAAGAATATTTATCCCACTTAATCCCAATACAATCCGGATACGTCTCTTCTACTCGAGAGAGGCTCAGGAATTCATTTCGTATTTTTAATAATTTTCCAGGTGAGGAAGCAAAGTCGTATCCCCCTGGCGCGTCTTCAAAATAGGGATTGAATTCAATTTTATGGCTCTTGTTCTTATGTGGATGACGGAGTCAATCAAAACAAATCCATCTCTCGGAGTCCAGAGGATCATTAATTCTTCTAGAGGAGAAGATGAGGAAGGAAAAAATAAATGGATTGCAAAAGCGAGACAGAGAAGAAGATAGAGAAGGAGGGTGAGCGTGGAGTGGTAAGCAGATAAAGGAGGAGAAGAAAGAAGATTGTAGCGGTGAGAATCGATAGAGGAAGAAAAAATGGGATAGAGAAGCGAGACAAAGAAGAAAGAGAGGAAGATAAAGAAGGAGAATGGAGAGGAGTGAGCATGAAGTGATAAGAAGATGAAGAAGAAAGAAAAAGGTTGTAGGAGAAACAATGAATAAGGGAAGAAGAAAAATGGCATAGCGAAGCGAGACAGAGAAGAAAGAAAGGAATATAAAGGAGGAGAATGAAGGAGAAAGAATGAGCATGAAGTGGTAAGAAAATGAAGAAGAAGAAAGAAGAAGTTTGTAGGAGAAAGAATGAATAAGGGAAGAAGAAAAATAATATAGCGAAGTAGGACAGAGAAGAAAGAGAAGATAAAGAGGGAGAATGAAGGGGAGAGAATAAACATGGAGTGGTAAGAAAATGAAGAAGAAGAAAGAAGTATGTAAGAGTATGAATGAATAAGGGAAGAAGAAAAATGGGATAGCGAAGTAGGACAGAGAAGAAAGAGAAGATAAAGAAGGGGAATGAATGGGAGAGAATGAACATGGTGTGGTAAGATGAAAAAGAAGAAAGGAGAAGGTTGTAGGAGAGAGAATGAATAAGGGAAGAAGAAAAAGGGGATAGCGAAGTAGGATAGAGAAGATAAAAAGGAGAATGAAGGGAAGAGAATGAGCATGGAGTGATAGGAAGATGAAGAAAAAAAAAGGATAGCGTCGTGAGGCAGAGAAATAAGAGAAGGTAAAGAAGGAGAATGAAGGGGATATTGAGCATGGAGCAGTAGGAAGATGAAGAAGGAAGAAAAAAAAGACAACGAATAAGGCAAGGCATTAAAGAAAAGAAGGTAGACTAGAAGAGAGAGAGTTAAAGGTAGGAGAATGAAGAATAAAAGGACTGAATATTAGGCAGAGAAAATGTATAAGAAGGGAGAAGCAGAAAAAGAAGAAAGATAGGTATAGAAAAGAAGGAAAAGGGAGAAGGGAAAGAGGCAATAAAATTATGAAGAGAAACTTGAGATTCAGAAAGGGGTAGTTTAAAAAGAAATGAGGTGACAAGAAAATTAAACTAGTAGAAGATAGAGGAAATGGAAAAAAAGGAGATAGATAATGAAGAAAAAGAGACGTGAAAAAATTATGAATTAAGGATGGAATATAAACGGAGTAGAGCAGAGATAAAACAGTTGCGCAAATTTTGACAAAAGAAGAATAAATGGAGAAAGTGAGAAAGGAGAATTTTGAGCTTTGTCGGAAGGACAAAGACAAAAGAGAATTGATTCAAGTGAAATAGGAAAAGAAATAAGAGTAAAAGGATTGGAAAAAGGAGTAAGATTCAGGGAATTGTTAATCCGGTTGCAGAAGACAAAGGAGTGAAAGTGAGAAAGGAGACAGGGGTCCGTTGACATCTCATCAAGGGAGAAAGAAGAATGAAAAACGTAGTTATATTGGAGAATGGTTGAAGGGAATAAGGTCTATGAGGAAAGAGAAGGAGAGGAAGCTTTTCTTATGGGAGAGCTAAGTAAAGATGATTAAACCTAAAACAAATGCAAATTATCTGATTACTCTTTACAGTGGTTATAATGTAATTGTAATGTAATTGTTCAGTGGCTACTTTCCTCTTGATAAGGGTTGAAGAGACTCTCTAGCTATGGTCAGAAGCTCTTCTAGAAGATACTCCAAATTCAAACCATTGTTCTCTAGTTTTGGGTAGTGCCATAGCCTCTGTACCATGGTCTTCCACTGTCTTGGGTTAGAGTTCTCTTGGTTGAGGGTACATTCGGGCACACTATTCTATCTAATTTTTCTCCCTTTTGTTTTGTTAGAGTTTTCATAGTTTATATAGGAAGTATTTATTTTAATGTTGGTACTGTTCTTAAAATATTTCATTTTTCCTTGTTTCCTTTCCTCACTGGGCTATTTTCCCTGTTGGGGCCCCTGGGCTTATAGGATCCTGCTTTTCCAATTATGGTAGAAGCTTAGCAAGTAATAATAATAATAATAATAATAATAATAATAATAATAATAATAAATCATTGGATAATTCTGGTTTACAGTTCGCGTCCCACTAATAAATCAAATTGGAGTATCTACAAAACGAAAGTTTTACGGTGATTGTGGTAACAGCAAGTGAAAAAGGTGTATAAGAAAATTTCGATGAGATTACAAGCACCAAATTTTTTAAAGGCCAGAATGAATTTCTGTTATACAGGATTCCTAAAGACTAAAATTATATCGATTAAAACTCTTTCAGCTGACTAAATTTACTGCCAGATATTTAAATGATTTATTACAATTTTTCATTGTAACAACACTCCACATCTGTCGAAATATCTTTTACCTAAACTGTATTCTATCTTAGAAACTCGTTTTACGAAATAATCAGTAATCATATGCAGAAATAGTTCTGAGAAAATATGACCAATAGGGGATATCTTAAAGGTATTTGCAGTCATTTCAACTCTTAGGTGCATTCATTTTGTAGCCTTTAACAGAGGGCAAGGGTAGTGACAATGCCCCTTATCCACACAAGCCAGGACCAGGGAAGACCAGGCAATGGCTGCTGATGACTCAGCAGGTAGGCTTATAGGCCCCCCTAAACGCGCCCCATCCCTAGCTCACAAAGAAACCATCGATCTTGAATGGGACTTCAACCTCAATCCAGCGATTGCTAAGCATGGATGTTTCCAATAGGCCACCATGACCATATTTCTTTCCATTCCATCTAACTGCAACTTTAAGGTCTTCCCTTTCACTGTTGCACATCTTCTGTGAGTGGCCTCCCTGGCCTTCTGGGTCCTCTGACCATGTATTGCATAAATGCAACGAAATTACCGCCAGATATTGTTAGGTCTGTCTTTAATTCTATACCTTTTCTAACCTTTCTAGTCGCAGACCCGGATAAATTAGATACATTTTTCGTTTTAGGATTGCAAGTCTGGTTAAACTTCAGCATATTTTTAATAGGGAAAAAGGAACCTCTCTCAAAACGGTATTTGTTTACAAGAGCACGCTCTCCATTTACTCCAAATTTCTACATTCCTGGAGCTCTCCTCTTTTGTTACCGTAATCATGAGGTTCTCTAAATGCTGGGAAAGCAAAAATTAGCAAGCTATGTTGCGAAGGCGGGAGGTGGAGGGGTTGGTTTAGGAGGTACTAAACGACCTGGAACCGACATCGTCAACATAGTCAATTGAAGAGAAGTTCGTGACGTCAGCATACATTTGGTATATATTCAAAATATATAGTAAATTAAAAATGGATCAATTACTCAAAATTGTCACTATTTGTGAATTGTATATTTCATTTGGTATATTTTCCTTTGTCGGTTCTAGATCGTTTAGTAACCCCCCCCCTCACCCCTTGTGCAACATATCTTGCTATTTTTTGCTTTCCCAGCATTTAAAGAACCTCTTAATTGCTATACAAAAAGAGGAGAGCTGCAAGAATGCATAATTTTGGAATAATTGGAGAGCTTGCTCTTGTAAACAAATACCCTCAGAACTCATGAAGTTTATTTGCCCTTACGTGACGTGAAGGATTAAAACATCTATTAATGATCATAGAGGCTTTATAAATTCTAGTCTTGCTCTGTGTATGTTGAACCACTGGGCAGAAATATTGAAATTATAACTGCTATTGCCGCTGTTGCTAATAATTGCAGTTGTTTCTACTGTTGCTGCTAATGATAATCTTAGTAAAGAATGTAATCCGGCTAAAAAGCTTGCAGAAATATATATATATATATATATATATATATATATATATATATATATATATATATATATATATATATATATGGAAAGAAATTTTCTGAGAATATTATTTTTTCAATTTCTTTATGTAGGCTAGTATAATAATAATAATAATAATAATAATAATAATAATATTATTATCATTATCATTATCATATAATCATCATCATCATCATCATCTTCGAAAAATAATGTACGCATTATCTTCCCAAAATGTTTTGGCCAAAAACATTTTTAAATCGTTTTACCACTCGACTGTCTAAAGAGGCCACCAAAATTTTTACATTTTTTCAGTGCCACAAAAACATCCACTTAACATATCTCTCATCGTACAGATGTAAGGATTCCCATTCTTTGAAAACCAAGACTAGAATTAAAATAAAAAGAAAAATAAATAGCCATAATTCATCTATTGTAAAAGTTTTTTTTTTTTTCATCAGCTATTTGAGTTTTTGTCTTTTTTCCTGGAAAGCTAAAACTCCAGTGTGAGCAGTGAGCGTATTCAGTATTAAAGAGACCGAGGTAGCAAATTAGATTATGACGTCGGAGCACTGAGGGAGAAGAGGAGGGGGAGGGGATATATTAGGGGCTGGGGTTTGGGTGGAGGGGTGGAAGAGATTGTGAGTAGGAGGGTTAAGAGGGTCAGGAGTTGATGAGGTAAGGAAGGAAGGGGAAAGGGAGAAAAAGACGTGTGGGCTTTAAATCCAATATTTGCTTTTATTCTACGTTCTTCTTTGGCATGTCCTTCTAGGGACACGGATTCCAAGAATTCCTCAGTTTCCCCCCCTCGCTCTATTCCTGCCCTTGAACGATTCAAAGGACCGCGTTTGCCCTGGCTTCAGAGGTAAACTCTGCTCCGGCACATAAAAGGTACAGTTTCCATTGCAGTTCCTCATGGCTGAAGCAAAAGGATTAATAACGTCTAGCCATTAAAACTTTCTCATATTTCTGGCTTGATCTTGAGATGAATTGTCAAAATCCATCTTTGTGTATTCGATGGTAATAAGAAAAGTTCATTAGCACATCACTGGAACTTTACGGGTAGTAGATTGGCCAGGGTACCAGCCGCCCGTTGAGAAACTACCACTAGAGATTTATTGGGTCTTTGATTGGCCAGACAGTACTACATTGGATCTTTCTCTTTGGTTACGGTTACTTCCCATTGCCTACACAGACACCGAATAGTCTGGGCTATTCTTTACAGATTCTCTTCTGTCCTTATATACCTGACAATACTGAGATTACCAAACAATTCTTATTCTCCCAAGGGGATAACTACTAAACTGTAATTGTTCAGTAGCTACTTTCCTCATGATAAGGGTAGAAGAGGGTTTTTAGCTATGGTAAGCAGCTCTTCTAGGAGAAGGACACTCCAAAATCAAACCATTGTTCTCTAGTCTTGGGGAGTGCCATAGCCTCTGTACCATAGTGTTCCACTGTCTTGGGTTAGAGACCTCTTGCTTGAGGGTACACTCGGGTAGACTGTTCTATCTAGTTTCTCTTCCTCTTGTTTTGTTAAAGGTTTTATAGTTTATATAGGAAATATTAATTTCAATGATTTTGCTGTTCTTAAAATAATTTTGTTTTTGTTTCCTTTCCTCACTGGGCTATTTTCCCCGTTGGAGCCCCTGGGCTTATAGCATCCTGCTTTTCCAACTTGGGTTGTAGCTTAGCATTTAATAATAATAATAATAATAATAACAATAATAATAATAATAATAATAATAATAATAATAATGAAGGCAATAAGAAAAGTTCATTAGCACATCACTGGAACTTTAATATGTAAGGTATAGGTATAAGTATAGAGGAGTGATTATATAGTAAACATAAATTCTAGGCTTCTGTTAATTCGAATGCTAACAGGGCAGAAAATTGGTTTAGGAAATTAAGCAGCTAAGAATAACCTTAACGATAGTATTTTAAGAAAAATACTGGATTAAGTGAAGAAGACATTATATATACGAGTACAGTAGGTATATATATATATATATATATATATATATATATATATATATATATATATATATATATATATATATATACATATATATATATATATATGATGGGTGTTTCTAGTTGTACCTCTATTCAAATAATCCCTCCATAAAAAAAAAACTTGACTACGATAAACAAAAAAAAAAAGAAAAAAAAAAACTGGACAACGATAAACAAAAAACTGGACCCTGATAAACAAAAGAAAATTAAGCAACTGAGAATAACCTTAACAATAGGATTGTAGGAAAAATCACTGAATGAAGTAAGAGAAGACATTAACACCGATAGGAAAAAAGAACATAAATAATTCTAGGGATGAAAAGATTATTGAAAGTATCAGTGGTAAAATTATCAACAATTGCCGAGGGTGTGTATATGATCGAAATTAAATGTCATTTACTTTTTGCTGTAGCTACAAAAGCTTCAAACTTGCGAAAATTTAAATCAAGAGGATATTGAATTATACATACTGTACATACATATATAATTATATTATATTCCAACTTTTTCTCTTCCGCTACGTCTTTTTGCAATCTCTAGGGACCCATTATTATTATTATTATTATTATTATTATTATTATTATTTGCTAAGCTACAACCCTAGCTGGAAAAGCAAAATGCTATAAGCCCAGGGGCCCCAACAGGGAAAAAAGCCCAGTAAGGAAAGGAAAGAAGGAAAAATAAAATATTTTAAGAAGAGTAACATTAAAATAAATATTTCCTATATAAACTATGAAAACTTTAACAAAACAAGAGGAAGAGAAATTAAATAGAATAGTGTGCCTGATTGTACCCTCAAGCAAGAGAACTCTAACCCAAGACAGTGGAAAACCATGGTACAGAGGCTATGGCACTACCCAAGACTAGAGAACAATGGTTTGATTTTGGAGTGTCCTTCTCCTAGAAGAGCTGCTTACCATAGCTAAAGAGTCTCTTCTACCCTTACTAAGAGGAAAGTAGCCACAGAACAAATACAGTGCAGTAGTTAACCCCTTGAGCGAAGAAGAATTGTTTAGTAACCTCAGTGTTGTCAGGTGTGTGAGGACAGAGGAGAATCTGTTAAGAATAGGCCAGACTATTCGGCGTATGTGTAGGCAAAGAGAAAGAACCGTAACCAAAGAGAAGGATCCAACGTAGTACTGTCTGGCCAGTCAAAGGACCCCATAACTCTCTGGCGGTAGTATTTCAACGGGCGGCTGGTGCCTTGGCCAACCTACTACCTCATTCCAATATTGTTAATGTATTACCTGTCATTTTCATTATATGTCCGGCCAATGTTCATTTCTTTTTTTTTTTTTTACATGTTGTTAGAATATAACCTTCTTTCATTTGCTCTCGTGTCCATGTTTCTCTTTTTCTGTCTCTTAGTGTTAGGCTATTCCCATCATTATTCTTTCCATAGCTCTCTCAGTTGTAACTAGCTTATTTTCTAAGACTTTTGTAAGGCTCCAAGTTTCTGGTGCTTATATATATATATATATATATATATATATATGAATATATATATATATATATATATATATATATATACACATATATATGTATATATAAATACACACATATATATATATATGCATGTATATATTTATATATACATTATATATATAGATATATATAGATATATATGTATATATATATATACATATATATATATAGATAGATAGATAGATAGATAGACAGATATAGATATATAAACATTATATGTGTATACAGTATATACGTACAGTATATTTCTAGTTATATATATATATATATATATATATATGTATATGTACATTATGTATATATAGATATATATATATATATATATATATATATATATATATATATATATATATATATATATACACACATTATATATATATATATATATATATATATATATATATACATACAGTATATTTATATATACATTATATATATATATATATATATATATATATATATATATATATATATATATATATATATGTATATATATATATATATATATATATATATAAATAATAAACCATTACATCGTCGACTTTTTGCGATCCCTCTCCTCTTCCTGCCACATGGCTCAGCCTCCCCTATGCTTACAAATCCCCCTTTTTTTCCCTGACCCTTATAAGAAACTGCTCTTTACCGTACCCTCCTCCTCCCCCTCCTGCTGAAATCTCAGCACCTTAAACGGCCATTGGCGCCGGAAGAGAAAAGAACGAGACCGGGTTTTATGATTGCAAGGCTCCTCCGGGAACGGTGTGGCCTTGGTGCTCAGGCTGTTGCGAAGGAGAGAGATTTTTTAAGGTTTTGTTTTATATATTAGCAGATATTAAGGATTATGTTTTTTATAAATACGAAGTTGGTGAAGTATATACTTTTAAAATATCTTTGATATTTTTTTTTTTTTTTGAGAGATAATGCGAAGGAGAGAGATTTTTTTAAGGTTTGGTTTCTTTATACTTGCCGATATTGAGTATTAATTTTTTTTATAAATACGAAGTTGGTAAAGTACATACTTTTAAACTATCTGTGGCTGGTTGTTTTGAGAGACAATGGGAAGTAGAGATATTTTTAAAGTTTTGTTTTATATATTAGTAGATATTGAGGATTAGTTTTTTATAAATAAGAAGTTGGTGGAATATATACTTTTAAATAATCTTTGATAGGTTGTTTTGAAAGACAATGTGAAGAAGAGAGATTTTTGAGGTTTTGTTTTATTTATATATATATATGTATATATATATATATATATATATATATATATATATATAGATATATATCTATATATATATATATATATATATATATATATATATATATATATATATGTATATATATATATATATATATGTATTAGCAGATATTAAGGATTAGTTTTTTATTAATATGAAGTTGATAAATTATATACTTTTGAATTATCTTTGATAGGTTGTTTTGAAAGACAATGTGAAGAAGAGAGATTTTTAAGGTTTTGCTTTATATATTAGCAGATATTAAGGATAAGTCTTTTTTTATAAATACTTTTAAACTAGCTGTGATTGGTTGTTTTGAGAGACAATGGGAAGAAAAGAGATTTTTAAAGTTTGGTTTTTTTATATTTGCCGATATTAAAGATTAATTTTTTTTTATAAATACGAAGTTGGTCAAGTATATACTTCGAAAGTTGCTGTGATTGGTTGTTTTGAGAGATAATGGGAAGAAGAGAGATTTTTAAAGTTTGGTATTTCATATTTGTAGATATTAAGGATTAAGTTATAAATACGAAGTTGGTGAAGTATATACTTTTAAACTAGCTATGATTGGTTTTTTTTTGAGAGACAATGCGAAGGAGCGAGATTTTAAGGCTTGGTTCTTTATATTTACAGATATTAAGGTTTAAACTTTTTATAAATACGAAGTTGAACAAGTAAATACTTTTAACTATCTGTGATTGGTTGTTTTGAGAGACAAATGAATGTTTTTAATACTTTGTATCTTGGCGTATAATCAAATGGAGAAAAGGGGATATATGATTATCGGTGTTATGGCTACCAGAGAAAACCTACGATCGAAAATATTGTTTTACAAATGCTAGGCAACTTTTCCACTTTACACTTCACGAATGCTCTTTAGGGCTAAAAATGTTCCTTAAATAAATATATATATATCCTAAAATTTATGCTAGGGTAATGATATAATATTAATAGTCATTCACTATTTAAGATATGACGTAATTAGAATATTTTCAAATATTTTATTTTATATGGTTCATTACATCATGGATCGTTTACTTATATTTATATTTCCTCTCCCCACTGGGTTATTTTTCCCTCTTGGAGCCCTTGGGCTTATAGCATTTTTCTTTTCCCACTAGGGTTGTATGTGTGTGTGTGTAGATCGCCTTACCTTATGTAAGACACGGGCTCTTGCCGCTGGGCAGCCCGTAATTCAGCTTAGCTAGTAAGAATAATAATGATAATAATAATATTAATTATAATAATGATAATAATAATAATAATAATAATAATAGTAAAAATAATAATAATAATAATAATAATAATAATAATTAAATAAAACTTAAGAATGGCCAAACTAAAAAAAAAAAAAAAAAAAAAAAAAAAAAAAAAAAAAAAAAAAAAAAAAAAAAAACAGTAGAGAATCTTTAATAGTTTTACTCTCATATTCATCCATCTTGATATGCAGAAGATAAACACTATCCAATCCATGTATATCTACATAAAAGAAGAACCGAGAAAAGAAATAAAACAAATAATAGATAACGGTTTTGTAGTATCCGGTTAGCTTCGAGGTTGTCAGGAACATTGGGTATCGAATGGCAATACACTTTTTGCTGCCTTTAAAAGGCTGAAACTAAATATGTGTAGATTGAAAGATGCAGGAAATGGTGAGTGGTTGTTAGGTCATTGGCTTTAGTTTAGAAATGGGGAGATGAAGGAGGTGAGTGGTAAAGGGTTTTAATGAATAGTTTTTTCATGAATAGGACAAAGCTAGTTGTGAAAGGAAATGTTTATGAATAGAACGATGTAAGTAGTTAAAGGAAATGTTTATGAATAGAACAAACTGAGTTGCAAGAGGAAATGTTTATTAATAGAATAAAACAGGTAATAGAAATGTTTATGAATAAAACAAAATAAGTAATAGAAATGTTTATGAATAGAACAAAATAAGTAGTAGAAATGTTTATGAATAGAACAAAATAAGTAATAGAAATGTTTATGAATAGAACAAAATAAGTAGTAGAAATGTTTATGAATAGAACAAAATAAGTAGTAGAAATGTTTATGAATAGAAATGTTTTTGAATAAAACAAAATAAGTATTATAAAGGTTTATGAATAGAACAAAATGACTAGCAGAAATGTATATTAATAGGACAAAATAATTAGTATAAATGTTTATGAACAGAACAAAATAAGTAGCAAAAGGAAATGTTTATTAATAGAACAAAATAAGTAGTAAAAGGTATGAAATTAGAATTTCATATACATGGAACATATTTGTAAAATGGAATAGATAAAGGATTTCCATTTCTATGGAATATACGGAATTGAAAAGGGAAATGAATGAATAATTGACCATTGAATATAACATAGGGCAAAGGGAATAGATAAAAAATCAAATTATGAATGGAATAAAATATGTGGTAAAGCGGAGTAATTAGAGATGAATTTTATATTATAATGATAAAAATTGGGTGGTCAAGGGAAATATATTGATAATTTAAGTAAATATGGAAAATAATGAGTGATAAGATTGAATAGAATAATTACTTCTAAATGAAAATAGATATATACTTTTAGTAAGAAATGGACTAGAAGGCAATCGACTATAGTATCATCAGTGTATTGTATCAGTGTGTATATGTATATATATATATATATATATATATATATATATATATATATATATATATATATATACATATATATATATATACATATATATATATATATATATATATATATATATATATATATATATAAATTATATATAGCCACGAAAGGAAAAATGAAAAAGACTTGATTGGAGTTAGTACTTTCATCCACTCAGGACATTATCAAACTCAGCAATGAGAATACATATACAAAAACATCGTATTTATACAGGAGAAGGGGATCCAACAGCTGTCAGTTTCTTAATAATTCCGTTGAAGTCAGATTTTAGATAAAAGGATGATACTGGACTAACGGAAAACAGACCTGGGCTTAGATTCAAATTTCTACCTTGAGTACAGGATATTAAATCAATTACTGGCTACAGAGAAGATTTAAAAGCCAAATTCAACCATCAACTTACATTGAAAAAATAAAGTCAGGTATTTACAAGCGAATGAAAAAAAAGCAAAAAATTTATAAAAGTAAACGGCTTTTCAATTAAAACATATCTTTACACGTCCTCAAAGGACATGGCTTTCCATTTATGAAATGGATACTCCTCAAACCGATATGCACAAAACGGCTGACAAATCACGATCTGGTTAGCGTTAATATCCATCTAGGACTTTGATGTTGAATGATTGAAAGGCAACATTAATTATCAAAAACATCTTGCGATAAGGGAGTTGGAAATTGTTAAACCTCGATAGATCTGATGACACACTTTGTCGTCAGCTGTTTATATAACTAAGTGCACAAGTGCATCATTGAATACTAATTTCTCGGAAATATTAGTTAAAGATTGTGGCATCATCCAAGGAAAATGTGATTTGTATCTGAGCAAGGGAAGATCCTGGGCTTAATTGGAAACCTCAACCGAAAGTAGATAGCAACAGTGCTTACGCTCGACAAGTCAATCAAGCTATAAGTAACCAGCAATCTTTCACCTTGTGTACTGCGCACTGAAAATTATCAGGAATTTTGTTAGTCATTATTTTATTGCTTTTTATTGATTTGCAATTATCGTAAGCTGTGTTTGCGTGGTTTTGACCCCATAAAAGCTTTTGAAAAGTGCCGAGGAAAGTTAAGTAAGTGGGAAGCATGTTGAAAGGTTAATGTCATGCAAGTTCCAGGTAGTGCTGTTTGCCAACAATAATAAGATAGGTATGATGGAGCGTTTCTCAGCCAGCAAATGTGTACTTAGAAGACGGTACTACCTGATTTGGGATTTGAAAGTAGTATTGATTATGGAGAAGAAATTCTCTTTGAAATGGAGAACAAAGATTTTAGTGGGGAAATGTAGGAAGCAGGTGGAGGTGTTATTGCTAGCAGTGTAGGCCTCCCCGCAAAACCCACCCTAACACCCCCCCCTCCCCAACCCTATGTTTTGGTCATCTGTGGCACTGTAGTATTTTTTCTTATCAGCCATACCTTCAACCTCTCATGCAACGACATACTCCATTCCTTCCCCTAATTGTACTGTACAACCTACCCTCACCTCCTTATATGGTCTGCCAAGATAATACTATTTGGGAACAAGTCGGGGTACGAGCTTGAGTTTGCTAAATCATATGAAGTAAGGAGTCCGATGTAGGTCTACAGAGTGAGTGGGAATCGAAGGGGGACTTGAATGATAATGGAATGGACCAACCTGTTCCTACTGGCTGTGTGAGGGTTATTGGACATATCCGCAACCAAACAAAAATAAAGCGAGATAACAAGATGGTAGAGGGTAATCCAGAAGAGCTGTAATGCCATGGGCCCAACAGTCAGCTGATCAGGTGGGCAAGGAGGCTGGCTGGACTACTGACTCTTCTCCAACATTCTCCTCCAACAATGTTAATCTTTGCCTGTTTTTCTGGGTTGTAGGGCAATTAGACATACCTATCAATTGTGATGGGTTTTATGCAACTGTGTTTCACAAGATATTTATTTGTTTTTATTTCAGAGCAAATAAACGTCTTGCAGATATGCCATCTTTGTCCCTCGATTCATAGTTGTCAGTGACTGAAAAGGGTATTACACAGTTTCTGGGGTTTGTTGTCCATATATATGGGAATCTTTAGAAAAACGTCGTTGTGGGACTATTGGTCAACGAATGACCTATTTGCGTATGCTAGTGTACTTGAGGATAATGACATATCCGAGGTTTTTGCAGATTATAACGTACATTCATGAGAGCAATAATGCTGTAATCCTGCAAGGCAATATTGCTCATCTCATGAAATTGCGTATAATCCTCGAATACTTCCAGTCATTTTTCAGTGATGTTTACAGTCGTATGCAGGCGCTATCAGTTGATGGAGTATGCTACCATGGAAGGGGAGGCTTAGGTTCAAAGTATATAACCCTACCCAGCTGACAAAATATGGTATCAAGATGTATGTTATTGCCAAGGCTTGCATCTCATATGTTGAGGCCTACAGCAGACCTTACACTTCCATCCACGACATTCTGTTCTCCCTGATTGGCAATCTCCAATGGAAGGGTTAATGTCTATACATAGACAATTACTATATGGCCATATCCCTTTCCAGAGAATTGTATAATAGTGGCATTCTTATACATTGCACTTTTGCCTCCCTAGGGATAGCTTAACGTCAATGCGCTACAACTCCTCGTAAGAACTATATTACCCGAGACGTAATGTACTTTCAGAGGAAATGCAATACGTTTTTTATCATCTGTGAGGAAATGACCCACGTAAAACTGTTAACAAATATTCTCAATGCAGAGGTAGATCATAAATGTCAGCTGAAAGGCACCTATAAAAGGTTGCAATTGCATTGTCCCAAGGTTATCTCTGTTTACAATACCTGAATATTTGGTGTTGATAATTGTGATCAAATTATTAAGTATAACCTGTTTATTAGCATTTCAGTAAGTTCACTAAGAAGTTTGACATTTGCTTCTTCCAGATGACACTCCTCAGTGCGTTTACCTTGTACAGGAAGTAGCCCCCTGAGAGGAAAAAGGAAGAGCTTCAAGAATTTCACCTTCATCGATGCCCTCATACACTTCAATGCAGACAAGTACCTCTACAGAGACATTGATATTGTGTATACGGGATCAAGGTGAAACACGTCCTTTCTCTCCAATGGCCAGCAAATCAATTAGTGACCTTGATGACCCTTATGATATTGCACCAGTAACAGAGATATCACCCAAAAGGAGGAGATAACCACATCATGTCGAGCAAAAGCTCACGAGGGCTCAATAGAAGAGGTGTCGTTGGCCCTTGTTAAAGGAGGATTGGAAGAGCATCAGTTGGTTCTTCACTGCCTGCAAGATACAAGGAAGCCTGCTTCCATGCATATCACTGGAAAGGCTGTACCAGCAAGGACTTACCACCTCCCCCGCCACCTTAGCAATAGCTGTCCTTTCCTTGCTACCTTTCCACATGCTTTAACATGGGACATGCAACATTCAAGAAAGGGGGCAAAAGAAATGTCCAGTATCATTATAAGAGTAGCAACCAAGATTAAGTATCAAAACTAAAATTTTTGGAATTAATGTTTGTATTCGTGTATATACAGGTGCATGTGTGGATACAGTATTCAAATTGTTATTCATACATGAATT
>NC_090727.1:164586010-164591010 GCF_036898095.1 Palaemon carinicauda | reverse complement strand
TTTGAATATTTTATTCATGGCGTTTTATGCGTTGAGAAATTGTTATGAGGAACTGGACTGAAGAGTGCAAGGAATATTCATTGTAGAGGGAATAATAACTAGGATACTAAATGAAATTACAAAACATTATTATTATTATTATTATTATTATTATTATTATTATTTCTTTCTAAGCTACAGCCCTAGTTGGAAAAGCAGGGTGCTATAAGCAAAGGGGTCCCAACAGTGAGAATAGCCCATTAAGGAAACAAAAAGAAAAAAAAATATTTTAAAAACAGTGATAACATTAAAATAAATACTTCCTATGTAAACTATAAAGATTTTAAACATAACAAGAGGAAGAGAAATTTGATAGAATAGTGCGCCCGAGTGTACCCTCAAGCATGGGAACTCTATACCACAAAACAGTGGAAGACCATGGTACATAGCTTATGGCAGTACCCAAGGGTTGGAGAACAACAGTTTGGTTTTGGAGTGTCCTTATCCTAGAAGAGCTGGTTACCATGGCTAAGGTCTCTAATACCATTTGAATAGAATTATTGGTGTAGGAGTGATTGACCACGCCGCTGAAAATATCAGCTGTCCCCCTCCCGTCCCCACACACACACACACCCGGCGACAACAGTAAAAAGGAATGCCTGGGCTATGGGTTGGGTTAGATTTGTTCTCGGAAATTTTGACATTCCATTTAAGGCTCCTCACTTCGTTCGCGACAGATATTTTGTTTGGTTTTTATGAAATGAAGCCAATCGATGTTGAATTAATTTTTGGGGGGTTGAGTGTTTGGTAAGAATGGGGTTAGCTCCTCTTAAAGGAACAAGACCATACAAGGAATAGCTGTAACAACCCAACAACCCGAGGGTTCAAGAACCGGAAAACAGTCGTCATAACCGTTGTTCATAAAGAGCTTAGGTTAGACGCTGTGAAAAACAAGGCCGTCCCATTGGCCGAGCTTCCATAAAAGGCCGATTCAATGAAAAGTCCCGGAAAAGTTTTTATGCCCTTTTTTTCATTTAGGTTTTTTCCCGGCCGAGTTCTTGCTGACGCCTTTGGAAAACGCTCTTAGCTTTTCCCCTGGACTTTGCGTCCTCTGATGCCAATAAAACTTTACAACTGCCTCGTCCTAACATCACCCGGGCCCAGAAGGCTTCCCGCCCTCATAAAAGCCCTCTGCGTTTCTTTAGTTTCTTGACGCCCGTGTGTGCTGGGGCGTGGGTTACGTGAGTGAATGTGGTAGGGGTTCGTGCTTTCTGACCAGTACAGTGGTAATGTGTTCGCCTAGCATTCGCAAGGCGGCAGATAGATCCCAGCCCGGGACCATTAGTTGGGCATCACAGTGGGGGATTGGGGTTGCCCGGCTGGCGTTCTGGTGATCATCTATTCTGATGAAACAGGAATTGATACTAGACACCTTCAACCTTTACCCTTTAACAAACACTGGAAAGAGGGTTGAAGGCAATGGCAGGGATTACCACGAAGTGCTTGTAAATCTGTTGGAATGAAAATTGATAAGAAGGCAATATTGTTTTTTTAAATATCGTTTTTTAATATCTAAATTAATTTATCTATCTTATAAGAGTATATAGATACATAGAATTCAATTTGTGAAATAATGAGCGATGAGCTACCATCACTATATCATCTTTATTTTAGCTACACATACATGTTTTATCTAGTATACGGTATTCAGAAAGTCATTAGCTTTGAAAAGGTCAGATCTATAGTTTTACTCTCAGTTATTTCTAGTTTTAAAAATCTTTGTTTCATACATAGAAAACTCGTAGATTTAATCCTGGCTTATAGAATTTTATCTACCATTTTTTTTGCATCTCATGATTGTAGCGTTGATGAAAATGTTGAGGATACCAATAAACAAAACAATATATATATATATATATATATATATATATATATATATATATATATATATATATATATACATATACATATATATATAATCTTTTCCTACCGTTAATCATTTATTTTCTTTTAATAAAAAAAAATATTTGACTTGTAAAGGTTTGTTTATGCATGCAAAATAACGAGTACTTACTGATATATGTTTTATGTCGTCTTTAAATACAAATAATTTTACCCAAATTGCTATTTACCCGTTTTTCCAATTAATAATGTTACCAAAATTGCTATTTATCATTTTATTTACATAATAATTTTACCAAAATTGCTATTTAACTTTTATTTACATAATGTTACCAAAATTGCTAAGTGTCTGTTTACATAATAATTTTACCAAAATTGCTATTTAACTTTTATTTACATAATGTTACCAAAATTGCTAAGTGTCTGTTTACATAATAATTTTACCAAAATTGCTATTTATCTTTTATTTACATAATAATAATTTTACCAAAATTGCTATTTATCTTTTATTTACACAATAGTTTTACCAAAATTGCTATTTATCTTTTATTTACATAATAATAATTTTACCAAAATTGCTATTTATCTTTTATTTACACAATAGTTTTACCAAAATTGCTATATATCTTTTATTTACATAATAATAATTTTACCAAAATTGCTATTTATCTTTTATTTACACAATAGTTTTACCAAAATTGCTATTTATCTTTTTATTTACATAATGATTTTACCAAAATTGCTAATTATCTTTTTATTTACATAATAATTTTACCAAAATTGCTATTTATCTTTTCATTTACATAATTTTACCAAAATTGCTAATTATCTTTTCATTTACATAATAATTTTACCAAAATTGCTAATTATCTTTTTATTTACATAATAATTATACCAAAATTGCTATTTATCATTTTATTTACATAATAATTTTACCAAAATTGCTATTTAACTTTTATTTACATAATGTTACCAAAATTGCTAAGTGTCTGTTTACATAATAATTTTACCAAAATTGCTATTTATCTTTTATTTACATAATAATAATTTTACCAAAATTGCTATTTATCTTTTATTTACACAATAGTTTTACCAAAATTGCTATTTATCTTTTATTTACATAATAATAATTTTACCAAAATTGCTATTTATCTTTTATTTACACAATAGTTTTACCAAAATTGCTATTTATCTTTTTATTTACATAATGATTTTACCAAAATTGCTAATTATCTTTTTATTTACATAATAATTTTACCAAAATTGCTATTTATCTTTTCATTTACATAATTTTACCAAAATTGCTAATTATCTTTTCATTTACATAATAATTTTACCAAAATTGCTAATTATCTTTTTATTTACATAATAATTATACCAAAATTGCTATTTATCTTTTCATTGGCACAATATTTTACCAAAATTGCTATTTATATTTTCATTTTCATAATTTTACCAAAATTGCTATTTATATTTTCATTTTCATAATTTTACCAAAATTACTATTTATCTTTTAATCTGATTAATAATGATACCAAAATTGCTATTTATCTTTTTATTTACACAATAATTTTACCAAAATTGCTATTTATCTTTTCATTTACATAATAATTTTACCATAATTGCTAATTACCTTTTTATTTACATAATAATTATACCAAAATTGCTATTTATCTTTTTATTAACACAATATTTTACAAAAATTGCTATTTATAATTTAATTTTCATAATTTTACCAAAATTGCTATTTATATTTTCATTTTCATAATTTTACCAAAATTACTATTTATCTTTTAATTTGATTAATAATGATACCAAAATTGCTATTTATCTTTTTATTTACATAATAATTTTACCAAAATTGCTATTTATCTTTTCATTTACATAATAATTTTACCAAAATTGCTAATTATCTTTTTATTTACATAATAATTATACCAAAATTGCTATTTATCTTTTTATTGACACAATATTTTACCAAAATTGCTATTCATATTTTCATTTTCATAATTTTACCAAAATTGCTATTTATATTTTCATTTTCATAATTTTACCAAAATTACTATTTATCTTTTAATCTGATTAATATTGACGCCAAAATTGCTATTTATCTTTTTATTTACATAATAATGTTAACAAAATTTCTGTTTACTTTTTTATTTACTCCGTTTTATCTCTATCAAAACTTCAAGGTACTACACCAAAGTCGGTAGAAACCATTTCAATTTTTTTTATTCTTTTTCCGCCCGTCATTGAAAGAGAAATAATAAGCTGTTAAGTAAAACATTTTATTGTAAGTTTTTTCACGTAATCTGAAATTTTTATTGTATTACTATTTTAATTTTAAATAGGAGGAATTTGATTGGATGGAAACGAAATCATTATTGTTATATCGTTAATATATTTTATCCACATAGAAATAAAAGGTTAGTGTTATTTGAGGATTAAACTGCTTACGTAATTTCTCGATTTCTTTGTACACACTCACAAACACTCACATTTTATATATATATATATATATATATATATATATATATATATATATATATATATATATATATATATATATATATATATGTCATTGAGTAATGGAAAGAATAGTTATGGTATTAACACTAAGAGAAAGAAAAATAAATTTTATATATATATAAATATATATATATATATATATATATATATATATATATATATATAATAGATGCGTATAATGGAACGCATATATAATTTAATATATATGCATATTATATATTTATATAAACACATATATGTGGATACATTTGCACATACATACATATACAGTACATAATACGTAATATGCCTAATGGGAATAATACTTAGCGAAACTTTTTTTTTTTTTTTTTTTTTTTTTTTTTTTTTTAAATGGGAGATAAAATGTTAACGTTCCTTTAGCCCCACCCCACTTTTGTTGTTCAATTTTGTGAACGAATAATTACAGTCTCAAAAATTATAATAATATATTCATCGAAATAGGAATAAGATAAATAAATATGTAAATCAGGTGACGCTTACGCCTAGTGCCTCTCCTGAAGTGTAATTTATTCTTCAGTTCATCGTGAATAATAATCAAATGACTTCATTTACTTGAGGTATGTATATAT
>NC_090727.1:164573510-164576010 GCF_036898095.1 Palaemon carinicauda | reverse complement strand
TTTCAAAATGTATTGTCATTATAAAGGTAAATTTTAGACTAATGTCTCCAAAAATATTGTCATAATGAAACCCAATTTCAGACCAATCTCTGCAAGAGATGTTGCAATTATGAAACCCATTTTCAGACTAATTACTTAGATATATTGTCATTATGAAGCCAATTTGAAATATATCTCTCTAAGAGTATAGCCATTATGATAGTCTGTCTCAGACTCGTTTCTCCTCGAGTTATATCATTGAGAAACCAGTTTCAAACTCATCTTTCTAAGAGATTTCGTTAACAATAACTCTAGATTCAGACATATCTCTCCAGGATTAATTATATTAGGACATGTTGTTTTATGGTTATCTCTTCTAGAGATAAGGCCATCTTGAAACAATTTTATATTACTCTCTTATATAGATATTGAAATTTTTAGACTCGGTAATATCACACTGGTCTCTCCAAGAGATAAGTATACCATGGGACTCAGTTTTACACTAATCTCTGGAAGAGATCACTTTCTATGAAACTTAGTTTCAGACACCTCTCCAAAACACATTGCTAAGATGTTTCCCAGCTTATAACAGTGATTTTAGCCTTCTGCAAACTTAAGGGTTGCAAAAACTGTGCAGTAATTACAATTTGTTGTGTTGCCAGTGATTTTACCCTTCTGGAAACGTTGTAAACGTTATAGAAGCGCTCTGAGCAAAGATACGACAGGGATTTTAGCATTCAAGAAGCACTAGAGACGTTATAGAAAATGTCTCCGAGAGATATTGTCATTAAGGAAGCCATTTTCGGATCAGTCTCTCCGAGAGACATTGCCAACATAAAAACCCAGATTTAGAATATCCTTTCCAGGAGACATTGCCATGATAAAAACCCAGATTTAGACTAACCTCTCCAAGAGAGATTGCTACTATAAAATCCCAGATTTAGACTAACCTCTCCAAGAGAGATTGCTACTATAAAAACCCAGATTTAGACTAACCTCTCCAAGAGAGATTGCTACTATAAAAACCCAAATTTAGACTAACCTCTTCAAGATGAAAACCTAGATTTAGACTAACCTCTCCAAGATAGATTGCTACTATAAAAACCCAGATTTAGACTAACCTCTCCAAGAGAGATTGCTACTATAAAAACCCAGATTTAGACTAACCTCTTCAAGAGACATTGCCATGATAAAAATCCAGATTTAGACTAATCTTTTCAAGACACTGCCATTATAAAAACCCAGATTTAGACTAACCTCTTCGAGAGACATTGCTATTATGAATCCCAGTTTCTGCCTTATTTCTCCAAGATGTATTGTCACAATGAAATGCCGATTTCAGACGTCTCATTCCAACTGATTTAAAGGTTTAAAGGTCGCTCATGGATGGCAGAGGCAACTTACAGTGACATTACCCTATCAAGCAGGACAATGCCTTACAGACTGTCGACCATATATATATACATATGATCAGCTCCCTAGGTCCCTTTCCACCCAAGCTAGAACCAATAAGGGCCAAGCAATGGCTGCTGATGACTCAGCAGGTAGACCTATCGGCTCCCCCAAACCCCCCAACCTTAGCTCACAAGGAGGGTGAGATTGCAGCGCCCAAAGAAACTAATGAGTTTGAGCGGTACTTGAGTCCCAGTCTGGCCTTCAACAGTCAGGGACGTCACCACATCGGCCACCATTTTCAGAATTTTCTTGCCAATAGATGATGTAGAGTAAGAGGTTCAGATTCAAATTTTTTGAAGACTTTTAAGTGGATTGCCAAAATGCAAATTCTTTTAGATTTCATGAAGCTTGTTGAACCCCCGATGTAAAAGATTGTATACTATTGCCTAGTGGTCAAATTGTCTCTTATTTTTCCTTTGCTTGATATTTAATAATGTAAAAGGGTGATCTATTAGCATTTTGGATGAATGTTTTTCTCGGTAACAAAACATTCGAGAAACAATATCAAATTTGTCTTATGAATTTTCTTATTTTTATGTGGTTTAACACTGCTAAACTTTGCTTATTTGTCCACCCTTAGTAATCATTGATAAGAAAAATTATATCATTTACAATCTCCCTCCCTCTCTCTCTCTCTCTCTCTCTCTCTCTCTCTCTCTCTCTCTCTCTCTCTCTCTCTCTCTCTCTCTCTCTCTCTCTCTCGAGCCTGTTTCAATTTTCTCAGTACACACAATAACTTATTTATGCATCCACTCTTAGAATATCCCATTGTCATTTTCCATCGCATATCGCCCAATTTCTTCTTTTCCTCAATTTTCAATATTCAGTAACATCGTCCTCTGAAGGAAATCGTCACCAACCTCTTCAATCGCTTTTTTTTTATTTTCTTTTTCTTTTATTTCCTCACGAGACTGAAGACAAGTGAACGTCATTTGTTTAGAATGCGCAAGACTACGTTTGACCTGTTTCTCAGATGTAAGATGAACAAATTCTATTCTCTTATCAAATGGTTCTATTATTTTCCCGGATCCTTGTTTCCATAGAGTTATCACTCGTTTCTGAATTG